>NW_021604565.1:29034770-29064142 GCF_004785775.1 Grammomys surdaster
CTATCTATCTATCTATCTATCTATCTATCTATCTATCTATCTATCTAATGAATAATAAAAATAGAAGCAAATTTGGGAAGAGAACTACACTATATACTTGCATGAAAATGGCCTTGTATAATCCTACATGAGAAAAAATATAACAGTCCCAAAAGAGACCAGTGAAGCATGTGAAGAAAGCAAAGAGCTTGCTTTGGACTCAGACATTCTTGTGCTATGCTTTTTTTTACCAAGGCCTATCTTCCTTTGGTCATGCTAGTTTCTCTGTGTTACTTTGTCTTATGTATATCAAGAACGACAAACAATAGGAGCCACGGTAGAGAGACTAGGAAGAGCTGATGTGACAACGAGTGCATGCTCTGTGCATAGTGAAGATTAAAACTCATGAGCTGGATCGAGCACAGTATTCAGTGTCTGTTGGGGAATTTTACTTTCTAGAAACAATGCGTACTATTAAAACCTAAGAAAAATATTGAGGGATTCTAGACTACTTGGTACCACTGCTATGTGTTGTATAAAGCACACCCCCTATCTCTCATGAATCAGCCAGAAATGTCATGATGACTTTCCGGCTGCCTGCTATGCTTCTCAAAACATAACTGGGAGTGTTCTGACCCAGCTGAATTTCAAGCGGGAACAGTTAATCAAGTGTCACCAGCCAGATTGACATCCTGGCTGCTCAAAGATGGAACATAGACGACCAAAAGCTTTCTTTTAGATGAGCCAATCTCCCCAAAGATGACAGAAGGAGAGCATGAATGCTGAGGCAAACACTGATGGCTCTTCCTTGCAAATGTCAGGGAGCTATGGGACCATTATCAGCGACAAGAGAGGCAGTCAGGCCTTCAGGTAAGATGGCCCTGGCTGTTGCTGCTGAGGTGTCTCAGGAGTATTTGTCATGGTTTCTGGATAGGGAGTAAAAACTGGCATTTACTATGTATTCATTATGCAATTAAAAAAGTCTTACAATGTGTGTGTGTGTGTGTGTGTGTGTGTGTGTGTCCTTTCATCAACATCTAGAAGTCACAGATGAAGAAAGGGAGAACAAAATTACAACTTACAGACCATATGAAGGTCAAGAAGAAGGAAGACAAAGTAGACTACGTCCTATTTAGAAAGGGAAACAAAATAATCATGAGAGGTAGACAGTGGGCGGGACTTGGGAGGAATAGATGAGGCAGAAAGGAAAAAAGGGAGGGCAGGATCAGGGGTCGGAGGAGACAGGGGAGATGTATAGAGGGTCAGAAAATTGAACAGAGGTGTGTAGCAGTGGGAGATCTGGAACAGGGTTCTAGGAACAGAAAGTCTAGGGAGCCAGGAAAGCAGGAGGATCCCAGGACCCAAAGGGGATGACATTAGCTGAAATACCCAACAAAGGGGAGGGAGAACCTGTAGAAACCATATCCAGAGGTTGAGGGATGGAGCCTCCCACCCTTTTCAAAATTTTAATCCAGAATTGCTCCTGTCTAAAGGAAATAGAGGGACAAATAGTAGAGCAGAGACTGAAGGAAAGGCCATCCAGAGACTGCCCCACCTGTGGATTCATCACATATGTAGCCACCAAACCCAGATACTATTGCTGATGCCAAGAAGTGCTTACTGACAAGAGCCTGATATGGCTATCTCCTGAGAGGCTTGGCCAGAGCCTTACCAATACAGATGGGCATGCTTGCAGCTAACCATTGGATTGAGCAGGGGGACCCCAATGGAGGAGTTAGGGGAAAGACTGAAGGAGCTGAAAGGGTTTGCAACCCCATAGGAAGAACAATATTAGCCAACCAGACTCCCTAGAGCTCCTAGGGACTAAACCATCAACCAAAGAATACACATGAAGGAATCTATAGCTTCAGCTGCAGATGTAGCAGAGGATGGCCTTGTCTGGCATCAAAGGCAGGGGAGTCAATTTGTCCTGTGAAGGCCTGATGCCCCAGCGTAGGGGAATGTTAGGGTGGTGGGTGAGAGTAGGTGGGTGGGTGAGCACCCTCGTGGAGGCAGGGGGAGGGGGTGGAATGAGGGAGTTTCCGAGAAAAAATCAGGAAGGGGATAACATTTGAATTGTAAATAAACAAAACGACCAATAAAAAAATTAAAAAAAAATTTAATTTCACCCCTGTAAAATCAACACATGTGAATGGAAGTAAACTGAGTGTCAGATAAATTTATGTAGAAAAGGTATTAACATGATGTGACTTGTTATAAATGTACAAGCTTGGTTTAATTATGTGACAAGGCTAATGGCTGAGTATGTTAGCCTCGAATTCCTGCCATATTCTCATTGCCTGAGCAGAGCCACTCATCTCTATTTCACAAGTTAGTGAATGGGAGCAGAGCGCTTAAAGAATTTCCCGGAAGCAACAAAATTAAATATTCAGGGCAGTGCTTAAAATCCAGGCATATCTAACGCTAAATTTATACTTTCTCCTTCTTGTTTATTTTTTATGTGTGTTCTTTAAAATAGTTCAAACACTCATATTTCAAATGCAAAATGACATTCGAAGCATGTATTCTCTTTCTATGACCATTTCCCTGACCCATGGGTGTAACTTATATTAGTTTCATATACATTATTTAGTATTTCTTATATAGACAAAGTATATACACAGAGAGACAACATTTCTCCCTAAATGGCAAATGTACAATTTGCATATTGTTATGAATTTTGGTTTTGTTTTATTTTTCGTGGTTTCCCAGGGGTCCTTCTTCATTTCTCATTTACAGGTTCAAACACTCCCAGTAACTATATGTGCCACGATTTACTTAGCTCTTTCTTTAAAGGAAGCCACCTATAGTCTTCCAAAAAATACCTATATATTTATAAAGGGACTCTAAAAATCAAATAAAAATACACAAAAAAATCCAATCATTTAAAAGAAAAAAAATCCTTTCCTCAAAAAAGGAGTCCTTTGAGGGCTGAGGAGACGGCTCGAGGGTTAAAAGTAACTGCTGTACAAGCACAAGGTCTCAAAAGCACATCTACACAAAGAGCCAGGCATGATGATGCACATCTGTAACTCCTGCACTGCATCTCTCTCTGTCTCGCTCTCTCAATGTCTCTCTCTCTGTGCATGCGTGTATGTGTGTGTGTGTGTGTGTGCTCAACTGTGCATGTGTGTGTGTGTGTGTGGGGTGTTAGAACTGTGATGTAGAGACAGGCAGATCTTTAGAGCTCACTGGCCAGTCAACCTAGAGAAGTCAGTGAGCTAGCTCTATGTTGAGTTGCACAAACTAAAGTAGGTAGAGAGTGATAAAAGGCATTCTACATCAACATCTTATCTCCATACGTGCATACATATATACATGTGAGCATACACACACACACACAAAACTACCTTTAAAAATAGTTAGTTTTGTTTAAAATAATATAAACTTAAGTACCAATGCAACAGTCTGACAAACACACATATATTGAAGTTGTAATTCTTAAGGTATGAATTAAGGGGAACTGGGATCTCTCATAGAGGATTAGGTGATGAGGGCAGGATTTGATGAGATCCCTTTGGTATGAATCTCAGATGGATTCTGTCTTGCTTCTGAGATGTGAAACACAGGGGAAGGACTCGGTAAGAATGGCCTATAAAACGTAATTCCCTAGTGTCATACATAACCCTAGACTTCCCAGCATTCAGAAACATGAGAAACAAATTCTGTTGCTTTTAACTGTGATGATTAAGGTGGATTGTGAACTTGACAGAATCTATGATCACACAGGAGATAAATTTCTGGGTATGTCTGTGACGGAAGTCACTGAGGTTGGAAGACCACTTATTGTGTGAACCTGGATTCAGGAGTGAATCAAAAGGAGAACAGGAACTGAACAGCAGCAGTTGTGTCTCTCTGCTTTCTGAATGTAGAAATCATGTGACCAGCTGCCTCATAATCTTCTGCCACACTCTCCCTCACATGATGGATCTACCCTCAAACTGTGATCTAAAATAAACCTGTTCTTCCTAAAGTTGCTTCCATCAGGTACTTTGTCATAGCAGTAAGAATGGTAACTACAGCACAGGAAGCTAATCAGTTTGTGGTATTTTCTGTAGCAGCTTGATCGGACTGTACAATCGATAGCAACAGAAACATGTTTTGCTTTAGGGTAATGACTTCATGTGTCCTGGCACTGTGTCCCATTTGAAAAAGCTGGAGGTGTGACCCAGTCTCCTCAAGACAAAGACCCACAGAGGTTTTAAAAAGACTGAAATTGTATAATCATTGTACTTATCCAGCCTATTGTTGGTGTAACTTTGTAGTTGGACGTTTGAAGAATCAAATGTTTAATATTGAATCACACATCACCCCTGTAGTGAACATCCATATGCTATGCATGCCAAACCAGCCAGCTCCCTTGAGTTGATGGAACATTGATTCTTATTAGAACAAACTGAGACCCCCCAAAATTTAAAGCTTCCCCAGATCTCTTTACATCCTCTATTATCAATCTTCAAACATCTTGTCAATTTTGTATCTCTTTCTAAGGAAAAAAAAACCAAGAAATTATCACTTCAATAACACTATGGATTTTATAAAGGATGTCTGATATAAAGTGATTCTGAACAGTAACATGTAAAGGACAAGCAATAAGAAAGGCAATAAAAATTCAGAGAATAACACCCATGAGCTAGAGAACACTAGTTCCTTCTGAAGGGAATGGCATGAGAGAATAAAGAACGTACAGTTTCAAAGGGATAGAAAATGCCAACAACGAAATCAGAAAGGTTGAACTCAGGACCTTCCCCAAACACAGAGAGGTAGAAAGAAGTATGCTGTGGTAGAGGGTTCATATGCTACATGTAGAACCACTACGTGGTTTTATAATAGATATATTGAAAAATTGAGGCAGGCTATATGTCAACTTTTCCATACGATTTCATCTCACGTCTAGCATCTTTAATGCCTGGATTACGTGGCATTTAAGCAGAGTTATTTGCTTCATTTTACTCCATTTTATAAGTAGCATTGTGATAGCATTTCTTGCCTTAAGTTGTATTATTTCTATTTTTTTTAAAGAAACTTAAAGGCATATCAGCAAATCACACTCAAATTTAAATTACTTAGTATAAACACTCTCCTGAACACACCACAAGGGTTCTCTGGGGAGAAACTTCAAAGAAGCCTGTCAAACAGCTGATACCATTTTCTACATCACTCTGTATATATTTATCCTTCAACGATGCTTATCTTTCAGGCACTTCATCATTTCCTCTAGGTCAGTGGTTCTCAACTTCCCTAATGCTGACTGTTTCATACAGTTCCTCATGTTGTCGTGACCTCCAACAATAAAATTATTTTGTTACTACTTGAAGAGAAATTTTGTTACTGTGGTGAACTGTAATGTATTCTGATATGCAGGACATCCAATATGTGACCCCCCTCAAAAGAGTCTCGACCCTCAGGTTGAGAACCACTGTTCTAGGCAACAAGACTATTACTGGGTTAGTCTAAATGCAATAACATGTATCTTGGCTGACACACATTTCTCCAATATCCATATGGATGCCATTACTATATCCGCTTATTGAAAATTACCCAATGCTCTCAAAACCACTTACTTTATCATCCTTTCATTTAAAACGATGCATGATGGACAACAAAAGAAGAAAAAGTACAGTCGATGGAAGTCTATATCTATCAAATTATATGTATACATAAGTGAGATATAGTGGGACTTAGGTTTTTCTTCAAATTTTAGATATTTTTGACACTTCAAAGTTACAAGGTTATTAGGTTCTCTTATCACACTATTATGAGTTAAACAGTCTTAATATCCCAAATTTAAATTCTCTAGTCTAGATTTTAAATCATTCTATTCCCAAGAAGCTAATAGAATTTTCAAAGTCCCTAAAGTATAGGCATGCATTAATTCAGTTAAATAAAGATACATTTGAAATATTTCCTCTCTGTTGGGCAATGAAAAGCAATGTAAAAGAAAATGTATCAAAATCACATCTCCATCACCGGCCATATTAAGTTTAGAATTACTTGAATTCTAAGATCTCCTCAGAATTACTGGTAAGCTGAGGGCATCCAGGACTATAGTACTCAGTTGTGCAGTCTGCACGCAACATAACTCTGGAGGGAACAATTGGACCCTGACCAGTGTGATTGGTACTCTCTGGGGTTGTACAGTAGGCAATTTCTGCAGTTGTATGCGATAACCTTGAAGTTAGCTGCAGTAATTCTATTTGTGCATCCATTACTTATTTATGCATCTTTCTCTCTGGTGAGCAATGAAAAAGTTTTAGAGAGAAGTAGTCTTTAAGGCTACCTACTTTGTTTTTTCTTTTAATGAAGGAAATCCTGTAAGGAAACAACAAACTTTTCCTGGCTCCCCTCTGTCACAGTGATAACATTTTCTGTCTTCCCATGCACCCACCCACCAGGAAACAGCAGGGTACCTTGTGTGAGTAACTGCAGGTTTCTGACTTCTTCCCGAACCTTCAGTTGGAGCACCTGCTGCAGGATGTGCTGTCGCTGGTTCTCCTGGGAGATCCCCATGCGCTCCAGTTTCTTGTCTGTGAGTCTCAGCAGGGCTCGCCCTGCAGGGGTTTAAGAAACAGAGTAAGATGCAAGTGAGCAATACCCTGGAGAATGACTCCCATCTCAGTTTTGGCTAGTCCCCCAACAAAAAAAGTTTATAACTAAGTGCAGCTGATTTAGAACAGGGGGACCCCCATGGTCTATGCTGACAGAACTGATGACTTCCATGGAGAAAATCCACCTATGCAAAAAAAGAGCCCTGATTTTTATGTAATAGTGGCAACCCTCAGCAGACCCACACAATGAGGTAGGTAAAGTAGCTAACTTTAACTTGCATATTTGGGTCACCAATTGCAGGTTTCCATGGAAACAATGTTCTTCACTGGGTCATGAGTTATCAGGCTGGCCAGTGGAGCCCTTTATTGACACCCAGCTGCAGAACTAGATGCTCTCATATGCTTATGAGTACTCCAGCAGAATTTTTTTTTTTTTTTTGTGAAGTGCACATCTAAGGTGCAGTTTTAATCTGCAGGCATATAGTTCTCTGGCTCCAGCTGTGGAAAGCTCTGCTCACCCCAACATTTGCTGAGGACAAAAGGCCCACAAGAATAGGGTGAGAGGGGACAAGAGATGGATGTAATTCAGGAGGGGAAACCTGGAGCCCTGGTGCCTATGATGACACATATCTAGGTCTTGGTAACTCAGCGTGGCTCCATTCTTTGGCCCCCAGATATCTTCGTTTTTCTTCTACCTTGATTTCTATGAAATCCCAAAATTATGTCCTACTGTGCATTTACTATGAAATAATCATACTTCATTTCCAAGGCTTATTACAAGGGATGGATCCTATTAAATGTCCACAGCACCATTTACACTTTTTCCACAGCCCCTGGCTATCACACCTGCAGATCTGTCACCATTTCTATCATGAGAAAGGGACAGAAGCAGCTGCCTGCAGTCAAGGAAAAAAGTCTGTGAGTACACTTTTACATAGACTTTGGAAACTGTTGAGAAGTCTACACCCATGTCTTAGATGTGTGCTGTTCTTTTCCTAAACACTATTCTTTCTTTCTTAATATCCATGTTTTAATCTACATTAGAATTGCTCCTTAACAAACTGTAACTGCTTCTTTGTGGAAAAAAATGAAATGTCCTATCACTTTAGCAAAGAAACTGAACAAGAAGAAGGCAAAGTTAATGGGCATTTCCATTCAAGGAACAAGAAAGGCCATGAATGTAGCTGATGAATGAGTGGCCTGTGAATAGAACCAGGTGAACCGAGAGGAGCAGCTAGCAGAGTCAGTGCTAGTCACTCTCATCTTTCCTTCCTTTTAACCCTTGTGCACACCAGTCAACAGAAGCTAAGTTCCAGGCTGCATATGGTGGCTTATAATTATACAGCAAAGCTTACTGGTTTATCCTGAACATTTTTGTTTTGTTCGCTTTTGAGACAGGGCACTATCAAGTAGCCCATGCTTGTCTCAAACTTAAAATACTCCTGCCTTACACAGTCAAGTACAGAAAATTTTGGTAGGCTTCTCCATCTGGCTTTATTCTGCATGTTGACTCTAAGTTTACTTTCCCTTAACTTGGTAATCTAGATAATCAAAGAAAGCATAGAAAAGCACTACATATCTCATCTCACCAATGGAATGCTTACCCTACAATCACTTATTAGCCAGAAGAAATTACATAATCCTTCTTACTCAGAAAAGAGCCTGCTGTATATTGGCACATGCTATGATTCCTTCCAACAATCTGCCCAGAAGTGAGGTGAGGATAGGCAGAAATATTGGATGGAAATATTAATGACATGACCCTGGACCATTGTCTTGGAGGAAAATTCTCTCTCTCTCTCTCTCTCTCTCTCTCTCTCTCTCTCTCTCATTGTCTTGCAGGAACCTCCCCTCCCATTGTCTTGGAGGAAAATTCTCTCTCTCTGTCTCTCTGTCTGTGTGTGTGTTTGAGAGAGTGTGTGTTTGTATGTGTGAGTGTGTCTGTGTGTGTCTGTGTGTGTGTGTGCATTTGTGTGTGTGTGTGTGTGTGTGTAGTGACAGTGGTCTACAGCTTCTGTGGCATTTACATCTAAAGGAAAACTCCTCATAACCACAGCTTATGTTTGATACCACCAGGTAATCATGGTAACCATGAAAAAGGATCAAGAGAAAAGCAGACTCAAGCCCCTTTCATTGCCTTCTGCAGCAAGGTAGAGCAACAACCCTGAAAGATGTTATAGTCTCATTCGTTACCTTGCATGGTAAAAGAGGTTTTGCAAAGGTAATGGAACTATAAAGACTCTAAGATGAAAGAATAGCATATATCACCCAGCAGTCTCTCAAGTCTCACTACAGTGGTAAAGAAAACCTGCGAGAGAGAGAGAGAGAGAGAGGGAGGGAGAGAGAGAGAGAGAAAGAGAGAGAGAGAGAGAGAGAGAGAGAGAGAGAGAGAGAGAGAGAACAATGTTTCAGAAAACTAGAAAGAAAAATAGTGTAAATGGTATAAACAGAAGTCAGAATAAAGTGGCCACAGATTCTAAAGGTTGAGAAATGGTTTCTCTTCACACATTCTGAAAGTCACTCCACTAACATCTCACTTTCAGTCCTCTGACTGGCAGTTTGGATTTCACAAATGTAGCATGATAAATGTGAGTAATTTTAAGCCTCTAAATTTTCTATAGCAGCAGTCATCCTCATGAATGGAACTGACATCATAGTAAGAACGCAAATAAACTTGCACAGGCTTCAGCCTGTGCAAAACCATGGAGATGGGAGGTGGACACAAAGTCTCGTCCCCTGTTGAGAAGATACTGACAATGGATGGCTTCTGGGAAAAGGAGAGTCAATTTTCTTTAAGGGTGTGACCACAGCCTGATAGGTAACCCGTGCTCCAGAAGATGACCCCACAACCAATGGAATTTGGGCATAAAATTAATTCAATGGGTTAAACATGAGAAAGTACAATAAGTTTGATGGGTAAGTAGATGGGGTTGTGTCTGTAGAAGCTGGGGGAGAGGGAGGATGTACATGGCCAAAATACATGCATATGAACAAAATACAATGGTATGCAATTCAAAAGGGATGAATGAGACTATTATTTTAAAAGTAACGCAAATAGAGAGCTCTATATTTCCTTTCCTTTTACAGTTTCTATGTGGATGTCACAATGAAGACTTGAGGAACAATAATCTTGAGTTCTGGGTCTGTCTGTGGAGGTAACACTAGAACTTGAGAGATAGTCCAAGAAATAAAAGTGTCAAGGAGGCCAGAGGAACGGCAAACATCACTGCAGCAGTGAGGAGAAGATAAGATGACGGTAGCATGGTCTGAGGCTCAACTGGGACAGGGTTTCAGGCATGAGGAAAACTGGATATGGACAGTATGTGACGTGTAAAGAGTTTTGAGCAAAGGTGATTTAGGCATGATGCCAAGTCTTCACTGGATATTTCTGGTTCTTCTGAGAATAGATTGGAGGCTGGGATGTGGAGAACCATCAAAACAGGAAGTGATGGTCCCCTAGAGCCAGGTGCAAGACCATGATTAGCAAGGATCCCGGATCTATTTTCATGGCTTTATAATTCCTAGAAGGAACACGGAGGAAAGGAGGGCCTCAGTTACCATTTGGGTTTCCAGACTTATTCACAATGGCTGGTGACCCCTTTTGTGATCAGGAAACTGAGTCATTACTCTAGGAAAGGATGTACTGGAAGCAGGAAATCATGGTCTGTTCCTGCTAGTCTGTCTCCAGCAAACATCTGGGATCTGAAGAAGTAATGAAGCAGTTAGAATTAAAATAGACTCATTAAAATGCCCTTTCTTCCACTTAATATTCTCATTCCCCTATTCCTCCAGTATTCTCCTTAAGACTCCAAAGCACTGGGTCACCAGGTCTAAGGTGAGCTTTGGTAGATCACGATAGAAGATGGGTTTATCTCCGTGATTCAACTGCTGTACTGATTATCCAGACCAGATGCTTCCAATGTTGAAAATTTTCACAGGACCCCTTGACTTAGGCCAGGGAATATTGGGTGAAGATATCAACACAGCAAAAAGTTAGGTGTGGTGTTTTGATAGCAACACTGAAAAATTTGAGTATTGCTTCAACTGACACTTCAGTCTGTCCACAAAGTCCTTTTTTGGGTGTGGCCACCTAGTATGCCAATTCTATAAACAAAGACATGATGGTCAACTTCATCTGAGCAGCATCCTGATATTTAGTTACTTAGTATTCTGAATGTTTCCAGATGATATTAATATTTATTTTAAAATTCCATACCTGAGTACTATATTTAAATCATACCTTCCATTCCCTCCATCACCTCTGTGTACCATTCCCACCTACCCATTCCCTCTCAAACTCATAGCCTTTTAAAAATCATATTACAAATACATAAGTACACCTTTCTGAGTCCACTTTAGTGTACTCCTATGTATGTGTTTTAGGACTGACCACTTGGTATTGGGGCTCATCCCCGGGGAAGACAGATTCTTTCTCTCTCTGAAATCACTGATTGCCAATGTCTCTTCTTTGAAGGGTAGGACCTTCTGAAATTTCACCAGTCGGAACTGGCATGTTAACTTGCATCACTAGGGTTTTATTCAAGCAACTGCATTGTTGAGAGTTCAAGATGCATTTCTCCTGTCATATACAGATGAGACAATCTTGTAGTAGATGTTCTGGTTTTTTGCTCCTTATCATTCTTTCCACCACCTCTTGTATGATGCTCCCGGAGTCTTAGGTCATTGAACCTAGAGGAATACCTCCTACTGACACTTTCCTAAACCAGTATAATTCTTCACTGTATTTTCACATATATCCTATGCTCACAGAGAAGTCTAGCTCATCTGAGACATTTCCTTTTGCAGCAGACGGAGACTATTACAGAAAGTGACAATTGGTCAGAATGTAGAGAAACACTGACCATGAGGTGCTCTCCCAGTTCTTACTCCTACACCACAGTCTCTACACATAGGCTCAGAGGTTGATGCTTCAAGAAAGAGAATAGATAAGGCAGATTGCTTCCTATAATGTATAGCAGCTCTTGCCTCTAGGCTCAAATGAGGACATTAACTGTACAGATTTTGAATTTGACAATTTCTATAATGGCATGAATCAATTTATTTTATCTATCTGTCAACTTGTACACACACACACACACACACACACACACACACACATACAATCTGTCTGTCCATCTGTCTATCTGTCTGTCTTCCTATAGTTCTGTTTCTCTCCAGAGAACTGTAATACTGTATAAATTTACCTGTCAGGATTGTTATGCTGGCACATAATAGTACTTATAAATATGTATTAAGTACATATTTTTATCACTGTTTAAGTAATGTTAAAATTGTTTTCTTTACCCACATCCTGATGACTTTCCATTTCCAGGTCTTTAAATTATTGTTGTCTCTGATATAAAGGGCTCAATCAGAAATCATCAAATAAAACAAACATGAGAAGCTGGCCATCTTAGGAGGTGGCGCCCACACTGGTTGGTGATGAGCATATGAACACATGCTGTCAAAAAGAACAGAGATCACAGGCTGTGGATCTGACCTTCCTACAGGCTGAAGGAAGATGAGGGCATGTTTCTGTGTTTAGACAGACAACCCATTAACAGCTCAGTTGAGCAAGGGGCAGTGTGCAGAAAGGACAAGTATAGAAAAGGAACACGTATATAGTTTTCTCTGGTTGCTATACCAAATTACCATAAATATAGAGCTTAACACAACAGAAATTTATCCTATCGAAATATGAAAACCAGAATCTCAACACAAGTTTCACTGGGCTAAAACCAAGGTACTGTAGAAGTTGACAGGGGATAATATCTGATCTTCAATATTTTAGCTCTCCAGTGCTGCTTTGCTTGTGGCCCCATCACCATAATTTTCACTGTCATTGTCTATATATAAAACCTTTACTTCTATCTCAATGCAAAAAAAACAAAAACAAAAACAAAAAACAAAAACAAAACAAGCAAAAAAAACCCCAAAAAACAATAACAAAAAATCTTTACTTCTCCTATGAGTCAAAAGAAAGACTTTTTTCTTCGATGATAAGGACAAGTGTCAACAACTAGGAACTGCTGTCTTTGCAGGTCTTCATTCAGTCAACTAAAACTTAAAGTCAACTAAAATTTCTGCATACGGCACAGGATTCCATGTTCACATGGAGAGGTGAGACTCAATGAAAGTGCTTCAGGCAAAGACTTAGGTCTGGATATGTCTCTGATTTCCAAGTCCCATTTGGTTCTTGGTGTCCTTCCACTTCAGAGACAATTATGTCAGATACCACCACAGGTTTTAAAGATAACAATTCCATGCTGAAGGTGAATTTGGAAAGTCAGGGTGGGCTGTAGGTATGGTCTCAGCTTTGCTTCTATAGAGATTTCTCAGTGTCACTTTTCCTGGGAGATGCAATGAATTGCAGGGTAGCTTTTCTTCTGGAAATGATTCCCAGCTAGTCTTCAACAAATGGTCAGTGTGTACTGAGATAGTTCAAGTTGAGTTAGTTCAAATCTACTCTCAGGAAGGCCTATGTTATGTCCTAACACGTTGTCCCTGGGTATAACCTCAGCCCCATTCAGAGTGAACACCAGTGTGGTGATCACATAATCAGCGTTCATTAGCCAAACCAGGTGTCCCATTACTCCAAAATGGGAATATTTAGACCCAAGAAACAAGGATAAAGTAGAAAATAAGAAAAGCATGGGGTTCTGAGTTAAGATGTATAGATAAATATCCAGGAAAGCCTTATCTGAGTTTTAATAATAAAAAGCACATTATTTCATAGACTGCGGCAATAGAATGGAGTTAGGCATATGCACATCCTCTGTAACTCAGAACCACTGGCACGATGCAAATCTGATATCACAGATGCTTTGCTGGCTGCTGCTGCATCCCACTCAAGCGACCGTTCCTTCTCATGTGACCGAGATAACAATAGCAAACATTTGCTAAATGCCATCCTAAGAGCTTTACATAGATTATCTTGTTTTTAATGATTCTGTGAAAGCACATGTTTATCTACGGCTGATTAAGAGCTATGGAACACCTAAAAGCTCTATCTCTTATTAATAAGCTGCAGACCTGAGAGAGGCCATGCTCTCAGCATCCCCTGACTGACTGCTTCTCACATCCTCCTTGTGGTAGACTGAATAAGAACTAACTGAACCTCACATCCTCCCTGTGGTGGACTGAATAAGAATATCACTCCCCCTACTCACGAGGCTCTGGCATTTGAATATGTGGTTCCCAGTTGGTGACACAATTTGGGGAATTTTAGGAGGTGTAGCCTTGCTGGAAGAAATATTCCCACTAGAGGTGGGCTTTGAGGTTTCATACCCAAGTGCTAGTCCCAGTGTGTTCTCTTTCTTTCCTGCTTGGGGTACTGAGATGTAGGTTCTCAGGTGTTTCTCCCTTTATACTTGCCTGCTGCCACTCTTCTCTGACATAATGGTGATGAACTCTTTTTTTTCCTCTGGAATGATAAGTCCCAAACACACTCTTCTTTCTATAAGTTGCATTGACCACAGTGTTTTGTCACAAAACCAGAAAAGAACCTAATACATTCACCAAACCTATTTCTGTACAGGGACTAAGGGAGTTGAGTCAGAGGGTCTGTGAATGGCCACCATCACTGGGGCCTTAGGGAAAAGGGGGACCATGAACACACTACCGCCATGCACTAGAGAGTGACAGGGAGGGCAGTATTGGGTGAGCTTTGCCAGCTGCTACGCAACAGATTCATCTATTCATTTATCAAAGACTACATGCGTATCATGGATTGAACTTCTTTCTCCACAGAGAACTAGGAACACAGAGTTCCTGTACAATGAACTAGGAAGTCAGTGTTAAAGATAAATCTCACATGAGTGACAAAGCACTGGTTCTTTGCAATCCCATGCAAGTGGCACATAATGGTATTTCAGGGGACTTTGAGCAAAGGAAAGTGATTTAGTCAGTAAGGTGAACAGGAATGAGAAGAGAGGTCAAGGCATAGGCAATAGGCTCCTAGCGCCAGAAAGGCTTAGTTAGGAGTTCCAAGAAGCTCTGCAGTGTGGAGTATGGAAGGATGGAAGGAAGGAAGGAAGGAAGGAAGGAAGGGAGGGAGGGAGGGAGGGAGGGAGGGAGGGAGGGAGGAAGGAAGGAAGGAAGGAAGGAAGGAAGGAAGGAAGGAAGTGGGTCTTCTGTGTCTCTCAGGTAGCTCTTAAGCTCAGTCTTTCTCCCCTTCCCCCACAGTAAAAGAGAACATAGGGGTAGAAGCAATGATATTTGTGTATCAAGCCCCACTCAAGATTAGCATCTCCTTTGTTTTTGTCTATATGGCCTCCATATCGTCACTGCAAGACAACTTCTCTTTTATATTTTGGGAAGTCCTCTTTCTTCTTTGGGGAAATTCTGGACTATTAAAAAAGAATTCCCCTGTAGTATTTTTCAGCTCTCAAGGAAAATGTCACTTTCTTACTTGTTGGATTATGTTTTACTTCTCATTCCCTTCACACACCTTGCTACACGGTAAACTCCATTATTATGGGGGCTTCGCTGATATTTTCGAGTCCCTGACCGGAGTGTGACTACGTTCTGGCACCAAATAAATGTTTGTTAAATTAATGTTGTGTGGATGTGACCCAGACAGTGCAAATATATAAGTTCCTTACTGGAACAGTCCTGGTTGCTAAGAGGAAAGTTCTCTTTTCTTCTTGGACCATCTCCCAAGGTATAATATAATACTAGATTTTCTGTTAGTGGCTGTCTTTGTTGTCCTAGGCAGAGAATTGGCTGGGGAATTAAGTCGACCGTGAGCAAAGCTGAGAAAGTAGAAGGGAAATATGAGAGGAGAGGAAGCAGGTGGAGGAGGGAGGAAGACAATGTTATTTGATTTCCTGAATGCAGCCTTGCCTGAGGTCAGACACCCTGAGTTTCTCAGTTACAAAAGTCAATATATGATGAGAGAGGAAGGTGACTTGGTTTAATGGTGAGTGGCAGATGCTACTTTATGTGTCACTCTCAGCTAAACTGTCAGCTAAGCCACCGATTCCATGATCCCATTTTAAGGAATGACGTCTGATATAGAGGAGTAAAAATGATAAGGCTCTGATGTTTTATGAGTCACTGGAAAAATATTGGCATTTTAATTATTATTCCTTAAAATGTATTTGAAATTCACCTTAAGTTTGACCACAGACTTCTGTCTTCTTTACATGCCCAGAGGTCCTTGTCCTCCTCGTCCAATTACTCCAGAGGTCACAAATTCAAATGCTGTGATTGTCAGGATAATGCAATTGTGTGAGGAGAACTGCTCCGAGGGACCATTGAAATTAGTCGGGCTGCACAGTTTGATTTTTTTTTCCTCCTAAAACGGACCATTTTAATCCATTTTTGCTCTGAAAAAGTACAGTTAGAATATGGGTCAACGGGTGCCTCCGCTTCTATTTTAAATTTTGAATAACTGAAAATTCACAAGTCTTATGAAGTCTACCCATTTAAAATTTACCCATGTTTTCCACACTGGCGGAGCCAAACAAATCAAGTATATGGGTCACATTTGGCTCAAACCTGACACTTTCAATGTCTGACTCTCCATTCTCCTTCTTTCCACATGCCCCTCCTTCTTCCAGTGGAAAATAAGTCTAGTGGCTTTGTCCCTAAGGGACAGAAATAACTGTATGGATGGGGCTGAGCTTTGACACTGCATCCTTTGCAGACCATATTAAATTAACAGTTCCCTGTGACCAAGAGTAGTTAAAGGCCTTTAGGCCTCATATATTACACCTCACCCATAGGTTTCGATCTCTCCCTCTGTCTCCTGCCTCCGCCAACCCCCACCCTTCTCTGTTTCCTTTCAAAAAAGGTCAGACCTCCCAGGGATTTCAATCAGCTTTTGGGTCCCTTGTCCTCGCATAGGGTTGCCTTGTTGAGCCTAAATATGAGGGGAGGTCACTAATCTTTGTATAACTAGATACGCTGTGCTTAGTAGGATTTTTCAAAATACCCTAACAACACACTGCAAATTCATCTTCTTAACCCCACAGCCCAATGTCCCTGATTTCTTTAAGGTGACAACAAATCCCTGAGCACAAGCAAGGACTCAAAGGTCAGCCAACTCATTACCTCATTTCCTGGCAAGAAGGTAAGACCAATATGTCTCCTCTCACTTCTAACTGAGAGCATAAGCCCACTGGCTAGCCTGGCCCTTCACAGAGTGAGGCTCAGAGTGATTGGCAGCTGATTGCATGTCCTCCTTTGGGCTGAGGAAGAGAAGGGTTAATGGAACTTTGCACTGTGGTTACTGTAAGTAATTTGCTGAACTGATGGGAACTGCACATTGATTTTTTTTAACCAGTCTTAGGTGGAAAGCCTTTTTAGACAGTCTATGTATTTTTGGCTGACTATATTCAGGTGCTGATGATGTTAATAGGAGGGAATTAGAAATCTATTAATTCTCATCTAAAATATAAATCCAGAAAGAAACTACTTACAGTATCTTTTAAACTGAGTAAAAATACAGTCCTGGTATTTTTAGCCTCATGAAAAGTTGAATATTTTTTATTTTGTGAATTGCAGACACAGTTACCAAATCCTCTCCAAAAATTAATTTTTAAAAATTCCTTAAAATATTATTTTGGGGATTTTGTCTTAGCCTCTGAGAAGACTCAGTAATAACTTCTCTTGGACCTCAGAGCATTTTTCTTTTAAAGCTAGGAAGTCTCATACCAACCTAATGGAGGTTATAGCTGAAGATTCATGGTGCAATAAACAGCCTTCAAGGCCTTTCTGCTTTTGATGGGTAAACCAAACCCTGCGGTACATTTGCTGTTATTTGTCAGCATTCATCTGCATTGTTGTGGGATCCTTTGTTGATGGAGTGTCACCGGGTGAGTGATGTCTTGCACACTTGGCATGTTTTAAAATTAATTACCAAGAAGTGTGTGGGAAGCCTATTGACAAGCAACCCCTCCTTCTCTGTGTTCTACTTACAGTTATGGCTACAATAGACAAACACATAGCTTTTTCATACTGAAAAAGACCAGGTACAGGGCGTTTTGGGTTCAATACATGAATTAATGTGAAATGGTACCCATGGCTAAAGTCACGTTTCAATCCTGGTGATAAGCTAACTTTGACTTTATTTTAAAATGGAGAGATTTATTTTATCTTACGTTTTTGTTTGTCCATGTTTGTGTGTGTGTGTGTGTGTGTGTGTGTACATGTGTATGTAGGGGTTAATAAAATGTATGCACATGCATGACAATGTCAGAGAATAGCCAGTCTTAGTCCTTCCTCAGGTGATGTTCACCCCATACTATAAGGGAAGCTGGGTACGTAACACCAAAACCATGACAGACATCTACACAATGGGACTCTGATGGAAACCTGGAAACTATTCACAATAAGCAACACTGAATCTATTTTTTCAACATGTAAAATCTTGAAAAGACATCATGATACATAGTGCTGTTGACCTTTAGGGCTGGGTACTTCTGTGACTGGAAGTGTGGCTCTGTTGTGTATATTAGGATGCTCCTGGACAAAAAAAACTCTGGCTTTTCATCTAATAATATTGTCCCATCTGTGTCAATTATAAAATGTCTCCTAATTCTTGGCAAGTATCTCAAGGAGGATAAAGTTGCCTTTGGTGAGAAACCTCCGATCCAGGTGTTTGCTCTTAACCAACTGCTTCTTAAAATGCCAATCCAAAAGGCAGATATCCTCAGAATGCAGTCATAGTGGCAACCCAGCACAGAACTCTGTTAGACACTTTTAAATCTATTTCCACCAATCTATACATGGTACCACACTAGGACAGAGTCTTAATCTCTGTTTTAAAGGAGAGAAAAATAATGCTACTAGAGATATGCCCAACTGAAAAAGAATGTACGGGGCTGGAGAGATGACTCAGTGGTTAAGAGCACTGACTGCTCTTCCAGAGGTCCTGAATTCAATGCCCAGAACCATATGGTGGCTCACAACCATCTGTAATAACATCTGATGCCCTCTTCTGGTGTGTCTGAGGAGAGTTACAGTGAACTCACATGCATTAAATAAATAAATAAATAAATAAATAAATAAATATCTTTAAAAAATGTACAAAGAGCAGGGCAGAAGTTCCAATTCTGTTCAAGTAAAAAGTGCCTTATATTTGAACTTGGACATCTCAAGGCACATAACAGCATTCCCGTTGAGATATACCTTGAGAGGCTTTGTGAATGGAAGAATAATAGAAGTTGACTAAAGTTTAATTTTGGCCAGAAGAATGAATTAATTGATTGGATTTCAGCTTTTAGAAGGCAAATTCAAGTTGAAATCACACACACACACACACACACACACACACACACACACACACAAACCTTCACTTTTTTCTAACTTTCTCTTTTAGTCAATTGTTCAATTGTTTTGGGTTCATTTTTATTGTTTACTCATGACCATTCCAGCATGAGCTTCTTATGAGTTGTAATGCATATCTTATCCTCGAGTTCTCACAGAGAATGCCATGTTGTTTTGAACAAGGCTATAAAATTCTTGGAAGTTAGTGGTCCTTACACATGACAGTTTGTTCTAGAACACTGACTCCAGTGTAGCTACCATACTGCATTGCTTTCTTATAATCTCACTTTAAATAGTATTTTCATTTTTGTGTCTAATTATGTTTCTTACTTTGTTTGCAGAGAGCTGATTTTAGAGAGAGGAGCCTGGGCATTAAGCCTGATGCCTGCACAGGCTGGCTCTCTGAACGTGAGTAATTTACTAAACGCTGCTGAGTCACAATTTCCCCATCTGTAAAATAGGATTGATTTGAATTGCCTTGGGGTTTTCATGTAAAAGTATAATAATGGATTATTATGCTTTATATAATAAAGCATATGAAATACAAATTTATAAATCTAAAAGTACCTAGCATAGCACCTCACTCGATATGCTTATTTCAAATTAAACATTCTATGACAGTATGCCTTATATAGGTTTTGCTATTATTTACTGTTTTACCAGAATTGAATTAACTCACATGCCAATAATCTCTTTTCAACCCTGGGTTCTCTGTAAAGTAACTCTAGAGCCCAGCAGTTGATAAGTATTCATTTAAATTTTGCTGAGTACATGAATGGCTCTGTGAGAAAAGGAAAAGAAGTATCACCCCAAAAAGCAGGCCAAGAAAAGTGAAGGGACTTGTCAAAGATATGCAATGGATACATACAAAAGCAAATACTAGAAAGAAGATGCTACTAGTAGGAAGGCTATGGCTGCTTAATTAAACACTCATTTAAAAATGAACGTGTCATATATTAGGCTAGAGGCTGAGTACAGATCCAGAGTATAGTATATGTAGTCTACACCCATATTTCTAGCTTCATGGGAAAATAATAAAATAGCACCAAGATAAAGACATCATTTCTGATCAGAAGAGTATACAGTGCTTCTTATAAGAAGAATATAGAAAACCTAATTGGGAATATGCTATGGAAAAATGTAATTTTGAGGAATTACCTTTTACCTACCTTCAGATTTAGATAGACTGAGGAGGTATTAAGGTGATTGTTTGGAAAAGAAAAAAAGAAAAAGACATAAATAAATAAATAAATAAATAAATAAATAAAATCTTAAAATACAGGCTTCAAATTAAAGCAAGAGATCTGATGAGACCAGCACATGGAATGTGTTAAGGCCTTGGACTTGAGGTGAAGATGGAGAGCTGGCCAAAGGCAAGATCACTGATGACCTTGGAGGCAGATTGAAGAATCTTGTTCACTTTACAATAAGTACTGAGAGTCAATATAGAGATTAAAACAGGACACTGACATAATGACATTTGTACTCAAGATGCATTCTGGCTTCTCACAAATAATTTCCATGGAGGATATAAGTAGTGCCAGGAAGTGAGAAAAACTAGCTGGAAAGTTCAAACTTCTGCTGAGCTCATAGACCATGGTGGCTTCTACTAGAATTGGTACTGATTGGAAAATGTGCAGAAAGGAGAAAATATCCAAGCAGAACCAGAATGACCAGTCAGAGATGAAGGACCTGAATCATCTTGTAAGGGGATGTCAATTGTAGTCTGTTTAGGAGATGATAAAAAAGCCAACATCCACTTGCAAACACCGGAAGTACTGAGTGAATATGTTGTAGATTTGGTCTAATATTTGTAACATGTTAATTAAGTTCCCTAAATTACATGAGAATCCATATGTCTTCACATAAGACACTAAGGGACCCTGCCCATGGTCGGTTTTGATTGGTAAATAAAGTTGTTGGTTGCTAGTGACTGGGCATGGAGACAGAGGCAGGACTTTAGGATTTCCAGGTGAGGGGACAGAGAGAGGAAGAAAGATGGAAAACTGCCATGCTGGGAGAGGAGTAAAAACCAGGCCTGAGAAGTCCGGGACAGAGAGACAGCCGACATGTAAGAGTCAGGGAAGCATGGCTCTAGCCCCTCCCCCTCACTGGGTTTAGGGCAACAAAAATGGTATATAGATTTTTAGTAAGTAATAACTCAAGAATATTGGAGGGGAGGTGCTAGTCACGTGGAGATCTTGGAGTGGCCTACCCACTGAGCTGTTTAGGGAATATTAAAATATAAGGCGCTCTCTCTCTCTCTCTCTCTCTCTCTCTCTCTCTCTCTCTCTCTCTCTCTCTGTGTGTGTGTGTGTGTGTGTGTGTGTGTGTGTGTGTGTGTGTGTGTATCTTTCATTCAGAAACATTGGGGGCAGTTAGCTAGAAACTTGTGCTGCCTGCTGGGTCAGTTTGTGTATAGGTTAATTGGCAACTACAACACAGATACAGGAGCAAATAGCAGCCATTCTAGTTGGGATGTGTAACATGAACAGCCCTTGTCTATGATACGGTCAAGAGAGAGACAGAGTGGGCATACAGGTATATAGAACAGAGCTCCAAAGAGAAGGCAGGTCTGGGGATTTTGTTTGGGTGACATCATGGTAGAGCTGACATCAGAACCCACAACTAAGAAGAAACAGAGTGTGAAATGACAAGTCCCAAGACTCACACCCTGAAGAGCACTAGTATGGGCTGCACCTAGAAATAGGGGTCAACCAGGATCTTCTTGACGAGTAACTGGAGGCATGGAAAGAAATCTGGAAAGAATGAGATACTGGGAGTATGCTTCAAGAAACTGACACTTTGCTGAATGTTGTGGAATCTAGGAAGGTGAATCGCTACAGGGTATCTTGAAGTTTAAGGTCCTGGAAAGGCAGAAACTCTGCCTCTGTAGATTGTATGGTTGAGTTTCCTATGTCCAGGTCACATGATAACAGCTTCCCCCCCACCTTATGTGAGAAATCTTTTGTTTGACACAATAGATAAAGGTGTCAGAAATAGAAATAGACCCTTAAACTTTTGACACCATCATTGTTAATACAATATTTCTTTTAAATAGTTATGACAGGTTGAGTATAACTGCCAGTGATTTTTCATTCTTTAATGTAATCTTTGCAGCCATCTTCTCAGTTGGTTAAATAATTATTCTCACCCCTAAAATGAATAAAATGAGGTCTGACAATCTAAATAATATGATTAAGATCACAGAGATAGCAAGGGACAGTAGGATTTCAAATTTTTAGCTTTCTAATACCAATGCTTACCTTCTCTACCCTCTTGACTGGCTAGTCTTTCTCTGCACACACAAAGAGATGCTTTGAAAGGAAAAGAATCTTTTCCTTTTTTTATTTCTAGCCCTCATTAGACTACCATCAATTCTATTTAAATACAGTTCTAAAGAGTGAAAGCTTTATTGGACAAAGTATTACAGTGATATTGGGAATGATGAGTTGCAAAGAAGAAGACGGACTAAAAGGAAACAAAGAAATGTTTTAAGTGCTAGGCATAGTCATTACATTGATGCTGATGACGGTTTAGCAAGGATAATCACAGACAGGATCAACCACACTTAATACATGTGTGCTCCACTGTGCACCAGCCATACTTCAAAAAAGCTGTAGAAAAGAAGAGAATAAGTATCTCAGGAAAAAGTGAAAGATAGGAGAAGGTGGAGGGACAAAGACCAGAGAAAAGCATTTAGATAACCGAGCCCAAATGAAATCACAGTTCTCAACAATAAACTGATTCTACTTATTGCTCAAGGACTTCATGCTGTGATACAGAGCTTCCTTCTGGACTAAGGGACTAACCAGTTGCTTCCTTGGTAGTGTGTTCCCACCTCTAAGTTATTCTTATAAGTTTCTTTTACCATGAAGAGTCTCTCTGGCTAAGGTCAAGTCCCTTTTTCTGAGAATAGCCTGCATCTAGTGATATGGGCAGAATGGTACCAGCCTAGCCTTTCTTGTACCTTGTCCCAGTAAGCATAGAACTTTTAACATGTTTTTCTTGCTACAGCACAAATTCGTTTTCATTCTCTGTACACATTGCTCCTTACAGAAGAGGCAGTGACCTAGAGAGGCATCCTGGATGGTAGAGTGAGACTATGGGGCTATCTTAAAACTACCATACGTAACATGTGATGTTTATGTCACTGAATCTGTTGGCACTTCTTTATCCACTGAAACTTTAAAGGATATTTCCAGCTCCAGATATCTCAAAGGGGATGACCAATTGCCCCCAACCCCCGCCCCGTGCATGAATCATAGCCTTGCTCCTTCCTCTGCCCCATCATGCACATGTCAACTTCCTGACAGGTGTGATGCATGTGGATACTCTAAGTGATGATTGTGCTGAGTGTCAACTTGACAGAATCTAGAACCGCTTTGTAGACGAATGTCTGGACTTGTCTGGGAGAAATTTCAGCCTAACTGGTGTAGGATACCAAACTGCCAGACTGAATAAAAAGGAGAAAGAAAACTGAATGCTGGAATTCACTGCCTTATGTTTTCTGACTACAGCAGCAGTAAGCATCCTCAGGCCCCCTGGAGTCATGTTTTCCCACCAAGGTTGATAGAATGTACCCTGACACTATAATTCAAAATAAATCCTTCTTTAAGTTGCTTTTGTCCAGAATTATTTTGTCCCTGGTTACTTTGTCACACTAATGAAAAAAAAAAAAACCTAATAGACCATGTGTTAGTAGTTAGTAGAAGCCAGGTTACTTGCTGTTGTGGTTTGAATGAGAATTGCCCTCATAAACTCATGTATTTGTAGGCTTAGTCCCCAGTGGATGGACTGTTTAGAGAAGGGTTAGGAGGTGTGGCCTTGGTGTGGTAGGTGTGGCCTTGTTGGAGAAGGTGTGGCATTGTTGAAATAATGTCACTGCCTTGTTGAGATAATTGTGGCCTTTTGAAGTAGGTGTGGCCTTGATGGAGTAGGTTTGGCCTTGTTGAAAGTCATGGGGGCAGCTTTCCAGTTTCAAAAACTCAGGACAGATCTAGTCTCTCTCTCTCTCTCTCTCTCTCTCTCTCTCTCTCTCTCTCTCTCTCTCTCTCTCTCTCTCTCTCTCTCTCTCTCTCTCTCTCTCTCTCTCTCTCTCTCTCTCTCTCTCCTCTCACTCTTGGTCTCTCTCTTTATCTCTCTGTCTTGGTCTGTCTGTCTGTCTCTCTTCTCTCACTCTCGGTCTCTCTCTGTCTCTGTCTCTCTGTTTTTGTCTCCCTGTGTCTCTGTCTCTCTCTCTTGCTGCTGTTGCTGCTGCTGCTGCTTGAAGTTCAGGATGTAAAACTCTCAGTTACTGTTATAGCTTCATGCCTCTCTGTTTCCTGCTGTAATGGACTAACACTCTGAAACTGTAAGCAAGCCCCCTATTAAAGTCTTCACTTTTATATGAAAGATAGTCTTTCTTGATGTCTCTTGGTCATGGTGTCTCTTCTCAGCAATAGAACAGTAACTAAAACACCCTTTCTGAGTACTTAGGGAAGCCACACCCTGACTAGGGCTTATGGTATAGACAGACACAAACTGATTCTTTAAAACAAATATTCATATTGTCTGTGATGATTTCAAGACAAATCAGATGGTTCTGTGGTACCATTCAACATGTTTCTAGGTCATCCAACTCTAAGGTTAGTAGTTGTATATGCAAGAAATGAAAATGGATTTGAATAGTGACCTTTCCCATACATAATTAGACAAAACGGGTGAAAATTCTATGTGTATATCCTCAGTTGACTTTATAAGTGTGCCTCCTTTCCATCAAACATTTTGAGAACCATATACTTGTAGTTCCGCATGTACTTGTGTAATAGGTAAGTCATAAACACATATGTAAAAATGTGCACATGTGTATATTCCCACATGTACATAAATACTTATGTAAAATGTATTTGACAGAAAGCATGTTGTTCTATTCTAGGTCTTGAGATAAAAATACTTGACATGAATTAGCCTATCGGGTTCTCACAAGTGGGCATAATTATTTTCCTCTCATTTTCTAGAAGAAACAAGTTAACCTCACATAAGTGAAGAATAATCACAAAGACTTCCTAACCAGAGGAGTTAATGCTTTGGGTAAGTTGTAGGACCAACAACAAACATCAAATGCAATTCTTTTAACCATTCTATTGAAATAACATTCTTTTGAGTAAGAATGTTTCTTTACTGTGGAGATTAACAAAGGCAGTCAACTTGTTGATCCCTCATTTGGTAAATATCAGTTTTTGTATAATGACTTTCTTTCCATCAGGAGATACTTGGATATATATATAAAAGTCATATGACTCAAAGTAGCATGGAGATTTAGCACTGCCCCTTGCAGAAATCTGTATCTTCTCCACAATTGAAATGAGCTTGCTTTTACAATGGAAATGTCTTCCTTTGTATGCAGAGCAATGGAGCATAGCAGAGCACATGCCTTCAGAAAAAAAAAAAAACTGTAAATCAACACACGCTGCACCCTGGTGTGACTGTGAGAACATATACCCTCACAAGCCAGGAGACTGCCCTGTCAAAGGCAAGGCTTGTTCCAATGAATACTGATCAGCTGCTAAAAACAGAACAGAGATTGAGAAAACATCTTATAACTGATAAATGTATTGCTACTATAACATCAACAGCTTGAATTCAATGAAAACTATATTGGTTAAATTAAGTCCTCTACATAAAGATGTCAAACGTTACAACTTCACTATTACAGTGAAGAATAGCTTTGGAATGTGCCTAAGCTGAAGAAAGAGGAGACACCATCTTTGGAATGACTTTACAGAATTGTTATATCTGAAATCATAAATCTCTAATAGAACATCAAAATTTGTTTGTTTTGGGTTGGACTTTATAGTGACACACCATTCTGTTTCAAGGCATCTTGGACCATTTCTGTAATTTGCTTCTAACAGAAAGAATATAACTGGAGAGAACATTCCTAGTACTCTTCCCTATTTATACAAAGAAATGGAGTGCTGCTGAAAGAATTTATCACATTTCATTCAGGTTATTATTGATAGCAAAGTAATGGTCTCCCTGGTTTCTTTTGCTCTGGATCCTATATCTTATTTCTGGATTGCAATATTACAGTTCTGAGGTTTATCTAAAATGTGACAACATTTAAAACATATGAGGACATGCAAATTTGATCTAGAAGAACTCACCTTTTAAATGAGTCATGCCATGAGATCAGTTGCGAGCACACACCTTCCAAGGATACGGAGACTACTCACATATCTACCAGATGTGTTTAACCTTGAGGTTCCATTTATAGAATATATCCTTGCCACTTAGAAATGTACCCCTTTGATCTTTCAGTCCAAGTTTTAAGTAAGTTTTCCTTGAGCTGATTTTATATTTCCTTTATTTCTTCTGTATGAATCATGTTTTTGATATATAAAACTACACTTTTTTGCCTTTGGATGTGAAACAACATATGTTTTCAAGATGAAGTTCTAAACAGTCTATTCTATTTAATTATGAAAACCTAGGCAATGTATGGAAGTCACAAGGGAGGAAGGGTGACAGAAAGAAATAATTCAGTCTTACAAAACCAGTGAAATTAGACATAGAGAAGGCTTATTAGGTCATCTATCAAAGAAAACTCACGTATTTGACACCCAGATTGAATATGCCAGAGAGGTTGGGACACCTGAGGTACCTCTAATCTTCTCATAGAAAAAGTAAAAGTGAACAGTTAAGGAGCAGAACCCTTAATCAAAAGCAAGTCCTCAGAGATCAAAATATCAGAGAGAAATATGTAAGACACAGAGGCAAGGCAAATGAAGAAATCACACTGACACATCAAGGAGACAGAAGTATAGATGAATGTTTCCTACCTCAATAGGCCAGTCATGTATAATAAACACACTGGCAAAATGTCCAGGGATGAAGGGGACTGTGACAGCCAAACAAGCCAGAGGGTCAAAGGCCATGAAGTGTCACTATGTGTGTAAAACCTGGCCCTTTTATCTATCGAATGTCATGGAACCCTTAGCAATCTGGTCCTGTTTTTCATCCAGTAAAAAGCAACATGTAGAAGCAGATGTTGAGTGTATACTGGGAAGGACATATGAGGTAAGCGTCTCTGTGATGATAAAGGACAGAATAGTGGCTGGTGTCTGCCAAGATAATCAGAGCAGAGCAACCCAGAAACACTGTCTTCATGTGGTACCCTATGACAAAATCCTAGGACAAAGCAAAGTCGATCTTTTACTGTGTGTGTGTATGTGTGTGTGTGTGTGTGTGTGTGTTTTGTCACAAAAGATATTGACAATAGTATCAATGTCTTACTAGCCTCTTAAATTAGAGACAATTGCAGGGTTGGGGAAAAGTGTTCTAGTGAATAATCTCCAAACCGTATCACAATCTCTGTCAAGTATCCACCTCCAAGACCTGCTCTGTGAACTGGGGACTGAGCTTCGCTCATGATTGATCACATCTGTCCACAGTAACACTGAAGCCAGCAGCTGCCTGTGTCGGGATCCCAGCAACTATCCAGTAGTTTGCCCACTTGTCTAATACAGCCCAGAGAATTCAAGAGGATTTGCCAATTTTAGCCAGGTCATTGTTGCAACTGAACTAATAAAAGCAAAAAGGAGGGGTGGAGGAGAAGGTGTCCTAATTTATTGAGCAAATCAGGCTACACTTCTCAATGGAAATAGGGAGCAGTGTCGTCAATACTTTAAAAAATACCATGAATGGTTTTTGCATGTATAAAATAATTAAGACATTGTTTTAAAGCTGAAGAATGGGAGTTCACAAGTAAAATGCTTTAGAATTCTATTTATTTCATGTATTAACGGGGGAACATTGAAGATTACATTAAGTGGTCTTATCCCAAGTTTCTATATGTTAAAAAAATAATGAAAAAGAAAGAATACTAGTAGTATTTATTTAATAATGTTATGATAAAGGTGCAGATTAAATAAGATGTTTTATATATGTATACGCTTAGAACCTGCCATTCAGGAAGGCCCTAAGAAGAGTGGCCACCATCAAGATAAAAACAAATAAAAATCACTAAGGAAAATTTTCTTAAAATGAATTGTGAATGTTGAGACAGAATGAAGTGATAGCATAAACTGTGATGATTGGGACTCTCAAGTCTATCTTGACTTAATACATTATAGGACACTAGAAAAATAAAGGGGGGAATTGGGGAATCCTGGGGTAGTAGAAACAACATACATTCTCAGAACAGAAACATGAACTAGTTCTTCAGTCATGTGTTTCTTAATGACAGCATTGTTTCCTTGTTATTTGAATACAGACAATACACTTACATTTTATGAAATTAAGTGTCAGGGTGATGCTGTTTGAGTTTTAATATTATTATTCATATTATTTTGTGAACTTCTTAGACCAATGTTCTACTGTTTTTACTAATTTGCAAGGTTCTTGGCCTCAGAAATAAAACTCAAATATTTATTTTATTCCATATGCTCATTTTCATCTGGGATGGCAATTATTTACACATTAGGCCAATCGATATGGTAGAAAGTACAGGTTTTTTGATGCAATCCAATTTTAGAGTTATAGGTACCAGAGATTTAACCCATTTTTCTTAGTTCCTATTTGAAATTCTGATATCTAAAACTGTCTTCAGTGCTGAACACACAAATCCTTATGTTGGAAAGAACTATCAATTTGACTTGCAAGTTGACTTTCTAGAATGGAATTCTGAGTTATGGGAGGATGAGGCTAAGGTAGGTTGTCTAACTAATATACTTAAAATATACTTAGAAAACTATTTTTTCAACTAGTGTCCCTCCTAAAAGCCTGGTAACAGTAATATCCACTTTTTCCAGATATGCTCTTCCATCTGTCTGCTTCCTTTAGCTTAGGAATGACTTGTTCTACAATTTCATCATAATGGCTAAACATAAGTAGCACTGGCAATGCCATGTTTTGGTAAGATATGGAAGGTCTTTGTTGGTACCAAAGTATAAACTACAGTTAACATCTCTAAAAACTCTGGTTTATCTAAATGTACATAAGATCCAACAATTTTATTTCTGAATATAAAAATGAGTGCTGATTTCCATTCCCCCTAAAAGAACATTTCTATCAATTTTTTTGGAAATAATTGAATAACTCTTAGCAATAGGATGGAGATATTCGGATATAGTCATGCAATGGAAACACTGTTTAACAATGAGACACCAAAAACTGTAGCTATACTATACGACATGGATACATCTTACAGAGAAAAAGCTAATTGAAAAACCTAGGCCCCAAAGAAATTAATAAATAAAATCAGTCTATGGTGGTGGAGATTAGAATAGTGGTTACCTCTGACACATCAATTGAAAGGAAGCACAGGAGAGACAGGTAAAGTTCTAGAAAAGTCTCTGACTTAATGAGTGAAGTTTATATAAGGGTACACATGCTTGTAAGTTATACTTAGTTGTATATTAAGACCTGAACAGATTTTTGTGTCTAAGTTAAAATCAGGAGAAAGAGAGAGAGAAAGAGGGGGGGCAAAGAAATAAACATGTAGGGGTGGAGGGAGAGAAGGATGGAAGGAGGGAGGGAAAGGGAGAGAGAGAGAGAGAGAGAGAGAGAGAGAGAGAGAGAGAGAGAGAG
>NW_021604565.1:29064152-29170102 GCF_004785775.1 Grammomys surdaster
AGAGAGAGAGAGAGAGAGAGAGAGAGAGAGAGAGAGAGAGAGAGAGAATATAAAAGAATAAAGACGGTAAAGACGGAGTGGCCAAAAGAGAAAAGGAAAGGGATAAAAACCAATAGGGAAAGAGATTAAAAGGAAGAAGGAAGGAGAGACAGAGAAGAGGAGGGGGAACTAAAGAAAAGATAAAGCATCTTGTACTAGCATTTAAGAGTCTGAACAACCAGTCTGAAATCACTTTGGGTATGAGCCACGTGTGATTTCATAGACTTTACTATGCCCCTGGTCAGCATCATATTTCAAAAGCTCTCAGAAATCCTAGGTGGAGATGATATTTTCCATAAATAAATATTAACCACAGATGGGAATCATATGTGCAAACAGATAACAAGGCAAGTCTTGTTGACTTCATTTTGTTTTCTCTCTATGGTCAGTCATAAAAATATTTTCCACAGAGCAATACAACAAGGTTCAATGACATTGGGAGGCTGAGAAATATTGGTTTAACCAGGTTATACAAGCTGGGGGGTGGGGTGGGTGGGAATGAAATCTAAGTATTCCCCCCCACCCCGACTACAGGAAGAAGGGTCTTAAAGTGGAAAAATACACAAGACCTTGAAATGCTTGTCTCCTGCTTTTCTTCTGAGGAAATTAGCTCGAAGCAAACGCTATGCATTCCTTTTAAAACCTGTGATAAAATCGTGATTTACTGCTTTCATATACGTGTATAGATACATACATGTGTACACGTGTGCACATGGCTGTGGAGGTCAGAGTTGACATGGTTACCTTCCTTAATGTCCTTTACTTAATTCGTTGAGACAGGGCCTCTTACTACTCTTGGAACTCATTGATTTGGTTACTGGCTGCCCAGCAAGCCTCAGGGGCCTTTCTTCATCTCACCAGCATGAGAGTCACAGGCAACCTCTGCTATCTCTGGCTTTCTCTGTGGGCACTAAGCAGGTCTTTGTGCTGGCATAAGAAGCACGCTATTGACAGATCCATCTCCCAAGCCCCACATTTCTGGGGATTAAAACCTGGACTCTGTGCATGTCAGACAAGCTTCCTACCACTGAATCATATCACCTCTTCAGCCCAAGCTCTTTTATCATAATAAACTATTTTATAGTAACGCTAGTACAAAAATATTCTTACTAAATTTGCTATGTCAACTGCTCTAATTTTTAAAACACTCTATTATTTGCTGATTTCAAAGTCCACTCATTAAATCATCAAGAAGTCTTCTATTTTAAGCAATGATCAAAAGCCATAGTGGCTCACCAGTGTAGAGATAAAGGCCTCCGAGTCAGAATTTTTAATTTAATCCCAGCATGGTTACTGGTTTGCTACTTGTCCTTCAGCAAGAAATTTTAACTCATTTCACCTTAGCTGTCTCATTAAAAAGAACAAAAGAAGATAGAGACTTTGCTACCTCAAGTTAGCTAATGGTAGAGGAACATTAAGTTGCTTATGAGGCTGTTATGAAATGTAAAATCTAAGACGCAAAGATGAAGTCACAGAAAGATGCAGAGAAAAGAGGAAAGTGTGAATTTTCACTACTACAGAATGTTGATTTTTCCAACATCTGGTGCAAATACATTTCAAAGGCAAATAAGGCTCTGTGGTAGTTTGAGTAAGAATAGCTCCCATAGGCTCATATGTCTGAATGCTTAGGGAGTGGCATTAGGAGGTGTGGCCTTGTTGGAGTAGGTATTCCCTTGTGGGAAGACTGTGTCACTGGGGTAGGCTTTGAGGTTTCAAGGGCTCAGGTCAGGTTCAATGGCTTCCTCTCTCTCCTCCTGTTGGAAGAGATCGTTGGATACGGATGTAGAACTCTCAGCCATCATTTCTGCCTGCTTGCCTCTATGTTCCCTGCCATGAGAATAATGAACCAAACCTTTGAAACTGTAAGCAAAGCCCCAGTTAAATGCTTTCCTTTATAAGAGTTGCTGTGGCCGTGGTGTCTCTTCACAGCAATAGAACAGTGACTAAGGCACCAATCATCTGCCATGTTTTGATTACACTTCTGAGGAAAAGAGCAGCTGCAAGTGACTAAGGTTTCTACATTTTTCTTTTTGTTGGAGACAGAACAATTTCATTGTTCACTCAACAAACACTGAAATGCCCATTTTGGTGTCATTTAAGGAAAGCAAATAGATATTTATTGCATGTCTCCTTGGCTAGTTACTTTTATTATGCTTGGACCCTAAGGAGAAATGGCAGGTGACTTATGACAAGGTGGTAAGAAAATATTAGATTGCATGTTCACATATATTTTTCATCGAAAACAATAAGCATCTACTAGTTGGAGAGGCAATAAATACAGAGCATCCCCAAAGAAAAATGGAGGTCTCGAGGTTTGAGTAGGCAGCACTGTTGTGCACATGCACAGGCTTGGATTAGGACAAGAGGGCATGAGATTTACATGCACTTGTTAACAGCTTTGTAGCTTCTCATTCTAGCTTCACCTCTACTGGCTCACTTAAAGCAGAACACAAAATTAAACCAGAGTTTGAAAATCAATATAATCGTGATGCTGACACTTTTTTATTCTGAAAAGAAAAATCACTTGATTAGATTCATTCTAAGGTAAAAGCAACAATGTAAGATTTTGATAAAAAGTGCCAAGAAATACCAACTTAAGTATTTATATACATAATTGTTAACCTTGAAAGTTTTCTTAATTACTTATTTATTTATGTGTATATGTGCATACGAGTATGAGTACATGTGCACCATGTGTGTACAAGACTCTGTCTTGATGGGGTAAGAGATTGGATCCGCTGGAACTGGAGTCACATGTTGGTAGTGTGTCTCTGGGTGGGAGCTGGGAACTGAACCCTTGTCCTCTGCAGGAGCAGTAAATGATATTAACCTCTGATCCATATCTCTAGCCACTAAATGTTATCTTAACGTACAGATTTTCCCTTTGAAGTATCAGCTAATGGTATGATTTGAGGTCATAGCAATTAGCCTATCTAACACTGTTTTTTATTTGTTTTCATTGTTTAGAATTATGATGACATATATGAGGTCATTTGTGTATCAAATGTTTCTCCAGGTCTATTTGTGTATATCAAGGAACCATGCTCAGAAGCCTCTCTACATGGAGGTGTATAGTAGAAAATAAATTAGAATATATGGAAGAGGTTTTGGTAAATGAAAACTTAAAGAAAGCAATGCTATGCCTGAGGGAATACAAAGAAGTGTGGGCAGTATAGGCTCAAATCTAAACATTTCTGCAAGGCCTACGAGAAACATATAATGTGGAATGTGCATAAACTAAGTGACTATATTGTGATGGTAAAATATGGGTATGAACACTTCAACATCCCCTATGTTGAGAGGTAGGGACTATGCTTCCCCCCTTGGGTGTGGGTGGGTCCATGTCTGTTTTGATCATACAGGCTTTGTTGTTAATAAAAGCTATCTTCATTTTAAAAGGATCATTAGATACGTACAGAGAACAGAAGTTTTCTTGGTACTTTTGGGATGCTCACTATGTTGTGGGGCAAGTTCACTGCTATGTATGAGGTTCAGTTGCTCTCGGGGCAGGGAGCCGTGCAAGACAGGCCATGTGCAGGTGAATGATGCCCTTGAACTTGATGTTCTAAGCCATGCATGTGAGTGAGTCCATGTTGTGTCTTCTCTCCCAGTCTGTTGGCCATGTCAATACCAGTGAATAGTCTTGGGTAATACTCTGTATACAAAATCCCTAGCAGAGCTTTATTAAATGTCCTCCCTATAAAAGTTCTGAGATACAGTCTTAGATTTTTTTTGAGTGTCTTGGTTATGTAATAACAGATAACCAACGGAATGTGTTACCAAGATGAAGGTGCATTGACTTTGGAAGACAGGAATGGCAAAAAGTTTTAGGTAGAAAATATGTGAGGCAGTTTTCAGTGTGGAAGATGTCATCAGGAAGTAAGGAGCACACAATGGGGGCTGGAAGAAAGGAGATTTATATGATGTAGTGTGGAAATTTGAGAAACATGTTCCTGGCACTGTGAAAATATAACATAGTGGTGTGTATAGACCCGGAGCTGGGGAAGTGGATACAGTGAAACCCCAGAGCTCACTGGTCAGTCCGCCTAGTCAAATGAGTGACACAACATCCAATTTTTTCATCCCAGGCCTGATAGTACCTAGCCCAATTTCCTATACATATAGGTACTCAAAATACATAAGAAGTAGGTACAGAGTAAAGGATAGATTTCGAGAGGATCATTAGACAAGTGAGAACAAGAGAATATATGTAATATGACTTACTATCATTTTTTTCCTGTTACTTCAAATTAGAAAGAATAATAAAACTCTTTATGGAACATAATTGAGCAATTTGGTGCAGGGTCAAGAGGTGGGGGTAATCTGCTGAAATCTCAGATGCTTTCAGTGAATCAGAGTCTTTATGGATAAAAAGATATTAAACAATGGCTGTCAGGCTTGACTATCTGCCAAATGACGACTCATCAGCATAGCTGGATTTCCCAACTTGGAAGTTTTGCAACTCATTAATCAACTGCAACTCTTACCAGGTGTTTGGTTAAAGCACGCTTAAATAAAGAGTTTGCAAACATTTATTCTCTACAGACATCTTCCCACTGTATTCTGAGTCAGAATACAAGAATAATCTTCCCCTAAGATTGTATTTTTCATGGAAGGGCATTTTATTTTCAAGAATTGTAAAGAGAAAAATTACCATGAATTCATTGTTTCAACTCTTTCTGCTAGAAAATTATGTGTGAAGTAAATGGAGAGAGTAATTGCAAACAGTTACCCGCCAAACACGGGTTTGGGATGGTAACTTAGTTGGTGAAATGCTTGCCTGACACGGACAAAGCGTTTGGTTCTATCTGAAACACTACATCCATGTATGGTCCCAGCATTGGGTAGCTGAGAGGGAGGCAGGAAGGTCAGAAGTTCAAGGACATTCTTGGCTACACAGAATACATGAAATTCTTGTCTTAAGAACAACAACAACAACAACAACAACAAAAACAGACCTACATTTTATTGACAATGTATTTACCTGCCTTTTTTTCTTTTTTTAAGAAAGAGAGGAGTGAGGAATACCTTTATAGCTTTTCAGATTAGTCTTGGAAAACAGTCTACTTTATACCTAATCCATCTCAATTTAGCATAGAGGAGAGGTAAGCACACTTAGTAATTGGCCTTTCCTCTTACTTTAGAATAAGTCTTCAAATAGAATTCAACCAGTCCTTTCACTTAGAAATATTCAGCTAAATATATATTTTACCACTGAAAGTAGCTTTATATTAAAGGGTGGAGTTCATGATATAGATGAGGAAGACCACCTGAGACCCATCAATGGGAGAGAGTAATCTCTTTCATATTTTCTGTAAGTCTGCACTGCTTATGTAGAGGCATAGGATGGTAGGTAGGTTTGTATAGTTCTATCTCCATAGAATGGCTCAATTAATAGTATATATCTAAGGCTTAGCTGCCAGAGTGTTCTGGAGCTTGTAGAGACACTGACCAGATCCATCACACTCCTGGAATAGAGGGACAGGGAGCACTAAAGCTGATTCATTTAGAATCATGTATGACTGAAGAGAAAAATTTTAAAGAATATTACTAGGGTCTCTCAGTGCTGTTGAGAGATCATAGTTTTAAAAGGTGGGATCATGAGCCTGATCGTAGGTAATTTTCATGTATGGAACCTTAGCCTTGTCCCATCTTTGCTTTCTAGGTAAGTGATGAGAGGGTGCTCTGTCCAGTGCTCACTATCCTCTGGTCTACCCATAGAAGATCAAAGCAATGGGTCTGTCAGATACTGCACTGGAATCTTCGAAACTCTGGGTCTAAGCAAACCTTTTCTCTGTGTATGCTAATCACCACCAGGTGTTTCGCTACAGTGGCAGAAAGATAATTCAAAGCCAACTCTCCTACCGTTAGCTGGTGTGACAGCTCCCCCTGGAGGACCTCCGAAGAACTGCAAGCTACTCACCATCTATTGCCCTGCCCAGAAAGACTGAGGAGTCTTCAGGACAAAACAGAGAAATGATCCTTCACACACATTTCTTACAAGGATAATTTCACAAACAGATTAAGAACCACCACACAACTCTCCATTTATTATCTTCTATCTTTTAGCTTGTACTTACCCCAAAAGACCAAGATAGATATAAAAGATCCACAATGCCAAGATCGCCACGCTTCCTATTGTATTCAGACAATTTGAGGATAAACTACCTTAAAGGATAAAGATAACTCTGCTTTCAGGTGTGCATATGTGTGTGTGTGTGTGTGTGTGTGTGTGTGTGTGTGTGTGTGTGTGTTTTACACGTGTACACTATTAGGGATAATAAGTTGCTTTATGTTATGAAAAACACTGAACAAAAAACTTTTGACAAAAAGTTGTACTTAATAGGAAAAAAATTGACTAAAGGAGAATTTTTTGTTCAAGATGTGCATACCAGAGAGCTGACTCTTGATGAGGTTTTGGTAGCATTACATTTCCTTCTAGCCTACGGCTTTCAGTAACCCATTCTAGGATAAACAGTCTCCATTCCTAAGTATGTTTTAAGGATGAGCTGTCCAATCCACCCACACAGGCCATACAGCCAAGTCTCCTGGGCACATTCCATGTGCAGAAGTGGCAGCTCACGCTGTCTGCCTGTCCCTTGTGAGACCAAAAAGAGGAATAGAGGCCTTCCACGGCAATCCTCTCTCAATGCCATTCATCCAGCGTTCCTCTTCCCCTTCTCTCCGAAAGATTTTTTTTCTTAGACATTTCCCACATCACAGCAAAGCACAGACATCCGTGGACAGAGTTATAAAAGGAAAAGGAGAATAAGATTTTCTTTCCAGCAGATCAGGGGAACCAGGTTCACTAATTCAACAGCTCTGCTGAAGTGGAATCAAAGACAGAGTTAGCAGTGTTTATTACTAACCGGTGTGATGGCATTGAAAGTGGGATGGAAAGAAAAACAGAAAACATTAGAAGCAACGATTAGCTTCCTGATTACTAACTACATTAATTGTTACTATGAATTAAGCTAGTAGATCAGGGGAAGAATTTTGACCAGATGACACTACCACTTCCCCACCCCTAATCAGGGAACATCAGTCAAATTCCGGTACAGGATAATCAGTGATACTGCCCTTCTATTCAGTTGCCTCTAACAGGCCCTTGGGAGTCAGATGGATTAAAAGAAACCTTTAAACGTGAACAGAATCAAATAGCCAAGACTTGGCTTCATCTACAATAACATAGAGCTTGTTGAGCTACATGGTACAGCTGCCAAAATTCCAGATTGTAGAGATTGTCTTAAGTGAAAAATCAAGCCACTTTCTGGCATACAGATTCTCTCATTAAGGCTTGACTAACCTGGCCAAGTGCTACTGAGGACAAGCAAAATATGATAGAATCAGAGGAGAGCCTCTCAGCCAACGGTACCCTGCCTGACTCCTCCAGCCTTGCTTGCCCTCACTGTAGTATCCATCTCAAATACACAACATCCCCTCAAATATGTACCACCTCTATGCATTTGTAAAGTCATAACTGAATGCTAATTGATTATGTAAAACTCCAATTTTATTTTGATGAGATACCGTGTTTGTATTTTGATTTTTTAAAAGAACATTTGTGTATTTAAAGAAGTGTTTAGAAATTTGGTCAATAATTTTTTTGGGGAAAATGCTATGGATTTAAATAAACGAAACTCTGCAGAATGAGGTTAGTGGAGCGAACTATGGTCATGAGTGTCCTAGCAAACATCCAGCTTCAGAACAGAGTTCCATCTTCGCACAATGAGTACTGTCTCTTTTTTAGTCTTCTCAGTGTCTCCATTCTCCTGGAGCTGGCCCTCCAGTAATAGCTCAGCAAATGTTTATTGAGTAAATTAATGAGCACTAATTTAAAGATAATTGAACAATTAGTAGGTAATGAATGATTTGTAAATTAGCAATTTATAATAAATTACAAATTATTTGGTTAATCGGTAAATAATTAAACTTCAATAGAAATAGCTATGAGATACTCAGTAAGTAAACAAATGGCCAACACAGAGGGGAAAAAATCCTCTGAAAATGAAAGGACCAAAATACTGGATATTCACAATGAAAAGAAATGTTATTATTTTCTCACACTGTAAGATGTAAGTAGATGCTGAAACAGAATTAGATAAATTAGTGTGAGTAGTGCATTTCACAGTATCATCTTGTATAATAACCTATTATTAACAATGATTTATTTAATATTCAACTGCTAAACGCCCAATTTAGAATCTTACTGTTTAAACATCTCAAGAGAATTTTCCATTCCAACTGCATTGCTCTGCACATGAGTTATCTGAGACTCGTTTTGGATGAACACCTGCCCTATGCCAGGCAAGTACACAGCTCACCAGACTTTCAGTTGGTTCATTCTTTTACATTATCTATTCTGTCTCTAGTATTTAGTATGTATTTTTTCCTATGAAGAAAGCCAGCTTGCTTGCGACTTCTGAATTAGTATTTATTAAGGTATACCTGAAACAGCTATCCTTTCAAATGGCGATGTTTCAAAAACTGGCCTATGATCTTCTGGATCTAGCCCGGCTTTGCTCTTAGTAGCTTAGAAATCATTTGTTTTTTTTTTGCTGACCCTTCTTCCAGGGAGCACAGCAGACATGCTCATAAATCCAGTTCACCTTTTAGCCGTTCTTTTAAACTGCTCTTTCGGGGGATGGCCAACTCAAATGTGAACGACGAATGTGACGGGGAGATATGTGAATCACAATACTTCCCAAACAAGAGTCAGCTAACTAGTTCTTAAATTGTAAATAAATAGATAGATAGATAAAGGTCAAGAATATTTTTGTCATCCAGTGAATGCGTACACTCACATGCACACGTACAACCCCAACTCGTGACCCTTCAGTAAGAACTGCCTTTCTCATTGTTTCTGGTCATCCTTGCTCTGATATTTTGTTTGCTATCTCAAAGAAGGTGTCTAGATAACTTCTATGTCTTCTCTACTTGTAATTAAAGATAACAACTTCTCCTGTTGAATAATAACTTCAGCATCACAAACTCTCCAATGATGACGGGTGAAATAAGGTGAACTACAGAGTACCGCCTCTGCTAAGACAATCCTCTCCTTGATATAAAATATCTTCCACTCCGAACTCCATATTAATAGCACCAGGCTGGCAGCAATATGATAGGTAAATATGATTGTAGTGAGTATTTAATTAGCAAAAGCAAAATAATGAGAGTAGAGATGACAGAATACTCCTTAGAGTGAAAAAAAATAGAAAAGAAAAATTATCCATGTCAGGAGAGCTGAGTGCTGCCATCTACTGGCACTGAATTGTAGGTCAAATTCACCCTTTTACTGCTTTTTTTTTCCCTCAATATTTCTTTCTTTTTATTTCTTTTGCCTTTTAAATCTCTTTACAGTTTCGTTCATGTATATGATTCACCTTATTTACATTATTTTTCTTTCTTTTTCTTCTGTTTTTCCTCCTCCCCTTATCCCTCTTCTTTATTTTATATGCACAAATTGTAGACTATCTGCAAAGAGACTCTTACTAACTTTGTACCAATAGTGTTCTAAGGTCAGACAATCTGTGAAGCACTACTTTATAAATTTCATATGGGATACACATCTCAACGAGATTTCGTTACAGCTAACAAAGCTCAGGAGAGTCTGGGTACATTCTGAGAACATTTGCCAACCTTGTTGAGAACTTGTTCAGGGCCCTAAGTGTTCTCCCTTGTATCTTGTACAGTGGCACTTGTCACCTGTAATCTTATCCTTTACATCTGTCTCCATTTGCTCAGTTTGACTGGACTTAATGTGTGTATATTTTATAGAGATAAATGTATTTTCCCTTCTTTTTCTATGTGCTCAGCTGATCATCATTGTGAGGTTATTACTAAATGGGAGTCTTGAGGTTAAGATCATTCTGGAAAGACTATAGAAGCCCCTCCACTTGCCACTGGATCTGCCTCATCGCCCTCTGAAAGATTTATGAAGAAGGACACTATGTAACATGTGACCTTTAAAAATTGCTCATGGTCTGTTCTCCCTGAAAGGAATTCTAATGTCCTTGTGGCTTATGTTACGGGCTGTGTACAACTACTAGAGAAAGACACTGAAAATTTAATGAATTTAAGAAAAGCTGTGCCAGCTTCTCTTTTGGGAGAGCCTTTGGGAAGAGGGACACAGACAGAAAAGGCACAATCACAGAAATTACACTGACCCCAGAGAAGGGGACTCGCTTTGGACTGAAGTTGGTGTTCCTGTACTGATACAGCTATATTCATTATTGTGGCTGGTCACAGATTTAGCAAAACTGAAGAAATCTGATTAATACCACAGGAAAAAACACTAAAGGAAGATAATTGTCCTGCTCCTGACACAGGGCTATAGACATGGAGGTTAGATCCATGGTCTTGAGAAGCTTTGTTGCATGGCGTGTGTGTGTGTGTGTTTAATTTAAGTATGAAATAGAAAAGTCCATAGTATAACTTAAGAATCCAAGATATGGCTGTGGTCTGGGAAGAGTGGATGGAATATTCAAGGAGTTGAATGGAAGAATGAATGAGATTTGACACACAGTTCACCTGAAAGTAGACACTTACTCAGACAATAACTATGAAGAAGTAAAAAACAAAACAAAACATGTTCTTGATAGTCAACATAGAATTGGAATCATGAGCTATTGTAAAACTGGAAAAGAGAAGTCTATGCCATCTTGTAAGGAATAATGCTACTCCTTGGTAATAAATATTTGTACAGAGAAACAAGCAGCAGATGTATGTCAAATGTTTATTTAAGTGCTTCCTTCAGAATGCAGGAATTAGCAGAATTTAAAATTTCCCTTCTTTGTATGTAGATTTAACATTTTCTATACTGACTGCACATCAAAGTGAAATACACAAGAGGCTTATCAAAAGCATGTCTTTTAATTTGTTTTACAAATACCATTCGCAACCAGAGAAAAAGTCAGAAAAAGATTTGGCAAATTGTGGGATGTTCGTCACATCTGGCCTGCCATTTCATTTTGCAAAATAAAAGCTTCATTGGAAAATAGCTGTTGCAGTCACTCAAACTCAGAGTTCAGCAGTATGATAAAGTATTTGGCACATGGATAGTATTATTATCTACATGCTTTAAATAAGATGCATTACTCTACTGTTGTGTCAAACCTAATGAAACTGTCACTGTCAGCCAGCAGTGCTCAACATTGGCAACTTTACACTGTTTAGGCCAACCATACATCAGTCAGTTGCTCTTCTTATTCCTCTATTTAGGTTTTGCTCTTTGAGATAAATCATGATTAATCTATTGTGGGCTGGCTAAACTGTCGCAAAAGGCAAAAACCTAAAATGCAGCACAAATGCATCCAAATGTGTGAACTTGGATGGGTGCAGTGACATACTGTGTTTATACTCAGTTTAAACACACACAAATCAGGAATCAATGTCCTTATGGTGTGGAAGATCACATATCTCTGTCCTTCTAACCTAAAGAGAAAATTTTCAGGGAAAAGGTCTTCATGTCTACTCAACAAAATAGCACCTGACTCTAAAATGTTGTCAAAGTGAGCTTCTATAGCACTGTGAACACCACTTCTGAACTTAGCCCAGTTTTTGACACAGTCTGCCAACACATCCTGTCCAAAGGGAATACAGGAATCAGAGAACTGCAAAATTTGGAGAGTCTGTCAAGCACATTTCTTCAGGCATGGTTAAAGATGGTATTGTGTGGCTTAGTTCCGATCCAGAAGAAGAGTTCTTTAAAAATGCAAAACAGGACTTCTTACAAAGGACACAGTGAGATACACTGGGATGTTCACAGAGAAGAATTTTAAGAAGCTGTGAACAGCAAAGTGTAGGATGAGCTCTGAGGAAAGGAGGCAAATCAAAAACCTGAAGGAGAAGTAATCAAAGTGTCCTTAGCCAAAATGAAGAAAGCTGTATACACTCAGTACTAAGATCATGAAAACAAGAAGACTGAATTAATCCACTCAACATATTAGATGATCATTTTATGTCAGGTACCAGGTTATCACAGCAAGACACAGTAAAAAGAAATCAGGTACCAGAGGATTTGTATTCTGGTGTATCCTCCTGTTGGGGACCTGAATTCTCTTGGCTTGTCCAGGTCACTCAAAGAAACCCAAACTTCTGCCCATTTTCTTTCCTCAATGCCATTAAAGTAGAGCTGGGGGAGACAGTTGGCTTTCCCTTCCCATATACCTGCATGTGACCCTTGGCCATATAGGGGAGTAGTTCCTCCAGCTAGGGTGGGAGAGGTAGTCTCTTTTTCCTTGGCTCTCCGCTTTCCTTTAGACATGTGGAATGGCTTCGGCTATGGGAACTCCTGGAGGAATTTTACTGGGGCTAAGGCAGACCCATCTTCCATATAAAGGTATCATCACTAGAGGGCCCAGGAACTGAAAGATCCGTCTATACCTCTTTCATGGTATATGTCTCCCTTTCAATCAGTAATCTGTATAATTTGAAATCTCAGAATCCACCACTCTCTAAGAAAAAAAAAAAAAGAAAAAAATTATCCCTCGGGTTCTCACTAATTTCCTTGAGATTATCTTTTACATCTACTAGGCAAAACTTTGAATGATTGCCAACAGCTTCTGGCCATCCTTTTCATGGCTGAGGAATACAAGATCCAGCTTAAGAGTAGAAAAGTTGCCCTAAAACCAGATAGAGCATCATTTGAGGACAATACAGCTGCAATAGAGTAGATTTTCCCATCTGCTTGACCTCACTGGGACCCCAATACCAACAAAGGTAAGGAGGTTCTGGACAATTTTCACTAAGACCCGTTAGGAGGATTGAAGACAGCTGCTAACAACAACAACAACAACAACAAAAATCACTAATCTGTTTAAAGTGAGTGAGGTTACATAAGAGCCTTCCACCCATAATTGCCTGTAGGATGCCTGGGGAGCCTCTGTGAGGCTTCCTGGTTGTTCACCTCTATAGAGCTAGACACAATAGAAAACCAGCAAGCATCAATGCTGCTTTTTCTACATAGTTGCCCTGAGATATTGGAAAGAATCTTCATAAATTAGAAAGATTTGAGGGTATGAATAGGTTGCAGTTACTGGAGACTGCTCAAAAGGTTTACAATCACTGTGCCTCTGTTGAAGAGCAGAAAAAGAAATTGACCTGAGCAATAGTGGCAGCTATTGAGGAGACTGATAACAGGGATCCCAGGGCATGGAAAACCCCAGACCACAAGAAAGGGGAGGCTTGAAAAATACCAATGTGTATATGCAAAAAGCAAACTAAAAGAATGAATGTCGAAATCAGAAGAGGAAAGAAGGGTGAACTTACCTTCATTAAGATGAGCACTGACAGAGTCAGGTCTTCTTTAATTGAGCCTGAGGATATCAGAGTAACATTAAAGGTAGGAGACAAAGCCAGTCAGTCCTGACAGAGTTATTTGAACCACTGATGTCTCGATAGATTGGCATTCAAGGAGCAAAGGGACAGATTGCTCTTTCCCTGCATGCTGCTCAGATGGTAGACTTGGGGCAAGATACTGTCACCCACTTCTTCTTTATTATGCTAGACTTTCCTCCTCATCCCTTAATTGGAAGAGACTTCGTACTAAATCTATGGTCCACTGTATCCTTTGGGGAGTGCTACTGCTCACATATTTTTTTTTTAACTCAGCTCCCAACCCATATTCTTTTTTCCTTCTTCTGTTGGAGTAATACCTCATTCAACCATGTCTGGTTCCTAAAGATGACATTCAAGCCTTGAAATGCATGTAGAATTTGCAACAGCAATACCCTGAAGTCTGGGATGAGGACAACCTACCAGAATTGGCCATTTACCAAATTATTTCACCAGTCAAAAGGTAGTCCTTGGCCCCAGAGCCACTGCAGCCCCTCCAGATCTTGGTTATCCAGAGTGCACCCAAATAGCCCAGCGCCAAAACTCTACACAGGGAACTACAAATGGGCAAAAATGGAAGATGTCAAATAAGAGGCAAATGGATGGTGGTCCTTTCTGGTCAGGAGATCCATGCTGCCTGCTATTAGAAGACAAATGGTCACCATAATTCACCAAGCTACTCACCTAGGGGCATATGAAATGGCTGAGTTACTCAGGCTCACATATTACATTCCTCAACTAGACAAATTTGATGAAGATGTACCAGTTATGCATAAGTGAATCCCAGAGGAGGAAGAAAAGCCCAAGAAGGAATCCACACCCAAGAAAGCACCCCCACAGAACAATAGGAAGTGGACTTTACAAAGATGAGCCACATGGTTCTTGGTTTTAAGTATTTGCTAGTTTTCATAGATACCTTCTCTCAATGGATGGAAGCCTATTCTATCCAAATGGAGATAGTCTCAAGAGTTAATTCCCAGGTTTGGATTGTCCCTCTCCCTGAGGTTTGACGATGGCCTGGCTATCATGGCCAATATCTGGGTTCCCAATATCTGGCAAAAGTCCTAACTATTTATTGGAAACTACATTGTTCCTATAGGTCACGAAGCCCAGGAGAGGTAGAAAGGACAAATAGGATCTTGGGAGAAACTTTAACTAAATATAATCTTGAGAACTGCAAAAAATGGGCCATCCATTTGTCCTCCTAAGAGATGAGTGGGCCCCATATAGAGAAGGTTTTACCCCACTTGAAATTATGTTTCAGAGTCCCTCATAAGTAAAGAGATGTTCACAAGACAGAAATTACTAAGCGGTCTCCCTCAAGTCCTCACAGGTCCTAAAACAAGCCCAGAGAACAATAATTAGACATTTTGATGGGCTGGATCCCTGTCTGTGCCTGAGCCTGCCCAAAAGGTGTAGCCTAGAGACTTTATGGGAGTAAAGAGGTTCCTGACCCAGAGTCTGAAGCCAACATAGAAAAATCCATATCCTGTGTTCTTAAATATTCCTACAACAGCGAAGATCACAGGTGTCACCCTGTGGATTTACCACATTCAGCTGAAGGAAACTATGGAAGATAAATGAGTCATCACCCTATCATCATCAAATCACTAAATATAAGATTGACAGAGGCTCCATGACTATGATTGTTCTATTCAGGCTTTGTCTCTTTGTGGGAAAGACCCATAACTCCATAAACCAAGGCTGGGTATGAGAATTATGAAGGACCAAAACCAGGGAGCTAATCTATCAATCCACTGAGATACAAGCCTCCTTCTAGGTATATTTCTGTAAAATATTACAAAGCAACTAAGAAAAGAGGACATGATGGAGTTTGCTTTGGGGGCAGAGTCCATTATTGAAGATAAGGGGCTCCATGTTACCCAATACCATGCTTGCCCAGATGACACTGCCTGAACTGCCCCAAAGCAGGGAAAATATCATTGTTCTCATTGGGGATATGAAATCAAGTCCTTCTAGGGGCACACTGAGTCCTTCATAATCCTAGGAAGGAAATCATGACAGTCTACTGGTGGTCTTGGGTAATGCATTTCCGTATATATAAAGGGAAAGGCCTGATAGAAAACTGAAGAACATTATTGACAAATCCATAGAGCCTGGGAAGTCCACTTATATGTAATTGGTTGAGAGTAGGCACCAAATTTACTATCCAAAAGAAACCTCCAACTAGGGTCATTAGGTCCATCAGTTCAAACTGGCCTATCTTGGAACATGAGCTACCTAAAGTTGCAACCTCCTTCTCCAGAAATTCCTTGGGTAATCATGGGGTTAAAGATCCAGGAAGCAGCAGAAGCCAGCTCCTCAGAATTCAGTATGCTAAAAAGAGTATATTAATTTTTTTTTACCATTCTTACATAGATAAAGACCATTGGCTATGTCTAGACCGTATTATGTTGGTACTGGAATTAATTAAACAATAAGTTCCACTTCCAGTCTTGACTACTGTAAATAGCACCAACCAAAGCTGGTTAATATGGGAGGCCTCAAATGAAAGGACATTCTCTAATATCTCCTAGATAATTTCCTCTTGCAGATTCCTGTATCCTTACACAGCAGGTTAAGTATAGGATTGGCAGTGAAGTCTTTTGTCCAGACCCCAGAGACTACCTGGCTTGCTTATTCTAATGGTTTAACCATGTATACATCTTCTGAATTGTTTACACTGGAAGGATTCTTTGTATCCTTATGTATGTCATACACAGGTGTTTATCTATAGTGGAGAAGAGGGCAGGGCCCAACTACGTCTACATTCTGGGCTTCCCCATATGCAGCAGCAAGTCAATACCATTCTCATTTGCCTGTTGGGGGAGGCAGACATTGCAGGCTCAACGGTAGTTGGGACTTCAGCCCTGATTGTGGGGGATAATTCTTTCTGAACTCAGAACTCAAGTGAATATAGACCTAGACCATTGGGAAAAATCTATTTCTCATCTGGAAAGTCAGGTAGATCCCTTAGTTGAGGTTATTCCTCAGAATTCAGAGGACTGGACCTTCCCTTCATAAAACAAAACCTTTTTGGGGAGGGGTTTGGGATAAATGTGTTGCTTGTATGACAACCAGTCAGTGATTATAGAAACCTTAGCCAGAAATAATCTTCAGGAAAGAGAAAAGAGACATCAAGAACCTGACAATTGGTATCAATCCTTATTCTGTAGTGGTTAACTCCTCTACTTATGGCCATCCATTTGCTCCTAAACCTCACGGCTTACTCAGATGCCTGTATAACTATATAAAAGAGACCTAGTGACATTAAAATTATTAGTGCTAAGGTAAAAATATAACCCCCTGCCCTAAAATGAGTCCACAATTTGACTCATGCCCAAAAAACCAGTGAGCAATGAAACAGGCCTAAGCATTATTGACGCCATGTTAGAAGCTCCATTCTGACCTTAAAGCACATTATGTAGGTCCCAACTCCTGACAAAATGGGAACACAGACCTAGTCCACAGTTCCAGTTATGTTCTCAAGTAAAAATCCCTAAATGTATTAACCTTGTTTTTTGCCTTCTGTAGTTGGACTTCTTAATGACTGAAGTGTGTCAACCAGGACATGGCTTTTATGCATAAAAGACAACGAGCTGTAAGGCTCAGGCCTGCAAAACTTGAGCAAGTTCTCCAAGCAGCTGACTTCCAGCAACAAAGACTTTCTTTTCAGCGCTAATGGTGGTCGTCTCTGGTGGCCTTACCACACAAAAATATAAGCATGTCTAGGATTTTTTTCAGCTATGCATAGAGCTCTCTTCCTCCACTCATTACTAACTGGCTCGTATCATTACTAGGTACTGAAGGAAACCCAAGAAAAAGATTTCTTTGGCTCTCAAAATCTTCTTCAATGTCACTGTGCCCCGGCTCCCCAGTCTACCTTCTCTGCTTATAGTTCTCACCTCAGGACCACAAACCCACATGCTGTTGGGTCACAGAATGGGAAGCAGCAGAATCTGAGGCATCAGGGAGTGGTAAACTCAAGTATTTTCCTATTTCCTTTTGAAATTCTCTGGGAGATATTACATGCACTGAAGTTTGAGTTTTGAAGGGCATTTTCTTCTAAAATCTTACACAGTATAAATGCAGTTACTCCTGAAGGGACTTCTGTATTAACATCTTCAAATACATCCATTCCTTCTCAGTTCTTCTTCAGGTCTCACTTCCATGTTACATTACTTACTTGAACTTCTATGATGCTGTCTTCCACCATGTAGACTAGATAAATACATGAAATGAAGATTTGGACACATGAGTCCATTATTATACCTTTGCTACCAAAGACATACATGGCATAAAAGCAAACAAACCAAAGAACTACCTAAGTTCTCTCACCTTCCGTTTTTTCAAGTGTAATGTAGGAATAATGACTATATCTACTTTATAGTGCTAGAGTAAACATATAATTTAACAATATAAGTGGTACATTAATGTGGGTACCTGGACTATAAACATTCAGTAGATTCAAAGGATATGATTCTCAACATGATGGTACTTTAAGGAAGTATTATCTGAATTCTTTAGATGTTGTGCTACTAGGTAAATGTATTGGCAGTTTGCTATACTAAATGTGTTTCGTGTATAGAGTCATTTATAGAAATCATTATTAAAATGCATTGGATATAGCTAAAATTCAGTAGGCTATGGAAACTGGAGCTGATTAGGACGTATAAGAATGTTAATCAGAACACTGATACATGTTTTCGTACACCCACAAAATCATACATGGATTGCTATAACCTTTTTTTTTTTTTTTTGGTTTTTCGAGACAGGGTTTCTCCGTGTAGCCCTGGCTGTCCTGGAACTCACTCTGTAGACCAGGCTGGCCTTGAACTCAGAAATCCACCTGTCTCTGCCTTTGCTAGAACCTTTTAATTGATGTGACAAAATAGTGGAGGAAATAACTCAGTGAAGGGAAAATTTATTTTACCTCATGGCTTTACAGTCAAAGGTTATGGTCGCTTGAACATTTGCTTCCAAGACAATGGATGGTAAGGTAGAACATTATGGTGTAGAGTATGTGGTTGATCATGTTGTGGAGTGTATCCACATGGTGGATAGCAGGCACATAAAAGGAGGCAGAGAAGGGCCAGAAACAAAGGACATACTCCAAAGATACACTATCATTAGCCTACTTCCTCCAACTAGGCCCCATATTTTTCCTTGGAGATCTTAAATGTATTTTATATTTATTCTTTATTCCTCCATTGTCCTCTCTTGTATCTCTCTCAGTCCTACCAAATCTTTTCTTTTTTCCTACTTTCATGTCTGTTTTTGTGACCCAAACATTGAGTTAGGGATTCTTGTGTGTTATTGGTAGGAGGCATTATGTGCTGAATAATTTACCCATAGCTACACTACTGAGGAGTATTACTTCTACTTGAATAGCCATTAACTGTGGAAAGCTCTTCATGAAAGGATATGCAGGCCTCATCTTGTAATAGCTTAAATTTATCAATGGATTAACAAATTAAAGAGGTGAATGCATTCATAATCTAATTGCCTCTATGTAGTTCCACCATCTGTGGACCAGGAACCTAGCATATGAGCCTTTGGGGGAGATAGATCTATAAGAAAAGCAGATACAAACTTTGTGAGACACATTACATAATCATGTTTTTAAGAAAAGAATACTGAAGACTAAGAAAGATTTGGTCAAGGTCGCATCAGGTAAATATTCAGTAGAATGGCCTAAATTGCAGATTCTACAGTCCATTCTTCCTCTAGATGTTCATAACTATCAAAAATAGAAATTTTGTCAAACTTATTCTAACAGTACCACTATCCTAAAGCTAAGAACGTAATTGAAGAGAATCTCAATGGGATGTACAGATGTTTCAACAAAATGCCCTTAGAATGCTGCTGGGTAGTGATGGTATCTACACACAAGGTTCTCTCAGGGCTTAGCACAGAAGCCTGCACATAGTCATCTAGAAACGACAGTTATTATGAAACAAGTCAGAGAAATTCTAAAGCAGGACAATTCCATACCACACCAATTCCCTCTGTTCTTAAAACAAATAGCTCAAGCAGTGATGACTTTCACTGTAACTTGCCAAGCATTATTACTAATATTAATTGAATCTTGCATTTGGAAAATCGATGTGTCCCCTTGGAGCAGCAGTTTCTGTGTGCTAGTGGTGGTGCTCTGTGATTAAAATCGGGAGAAATAAAAATGATGTGTGTTTTTCTTAAAGCCAAATTTATTACAGTTTTAAATCTTGGGTTTTGTTTTTAAACAAAAAACTGCTCTCTAATATGACATGAGAATATTTTTTAATTTAAAAATATTAATAGATAAAATATAAAGGTGACAACTGTATTTTCCAGAGAACATGTTTTGCAATTTAACTCTTCCATGGTATCTGAGAGCTTGGCTGCACTGATGTATGTCCAGATGGACAGAAGAGCAGGAAGGCAAAGCTGGTCTTTGGCAGTAGTTATCTTCCTACAAATATCAAGACTACACCTTTCTTTGTAAGAATGATTTTGTATCTTCAGGTAATTCTTTTCTGAGGACAAATAATGCACAAAGTGGATTTGCAAATTCAATCTTGCTGTAAATAACTTTATTACCCAGAGATGAATCTAAAATCCATATCCACTCAATTTGATTATAAGTGACATTATAGGCAGGGTGGAACTGTGTAAGATAATACTGTCATTTTCCCTCTAAAATCAGCATTCCATTTGAAGTTTTAGGGAAGCACGTCCTTTCTAAAACACCAGCATCATAGAAGACTGGAAGGCTGGCTCAGTAAAGGGAACTGGTTGCGATGGCAGAAGACCAGGATTTGTTTCCCTGTACCCACATGGAGCTTCACAGTCATCTGTATCTCCAGTTCCAGGGTATCTGATGCCCTCTTTTGTCCTATATGGACGCTAGGCACATGCATGGAACACATCATACATGCTGAGAAAAACATTCGTGTACATAAAGTAAAAATAAATGAATATTAAAAACCCAACTTCATGTATACATAACTTTAACATACAATAAGTCCCACATATTTGAAGTAGAAAACTGAAGCTTCTGATAAAGACATAAACTACTTTTACCACTGGGGAATGCTTCTTTGCTCTTGCAGTCTCTTCCTATCCACTCCCTACCTGATGAACTGCTGACCTGATGACTATAAACGTAGATGAACCTTTTCTGTCATAAAATTTTATACAATTAGAATACCACACTGTATGTGTATGTGTGTATGTGTGTGTGTACGTGCGTGTGCGCATGCATGCGTGTGTGCGTTAAGCTCATCACATTCAATATAATGTGTGCTTAAAATATTACATTGATTTGCAGGTGGTTTTCTCTTTGAGGAGTTGTGTTAGGGTGGTTGTACCACATCTTATCTGTTTCCTCTAAGTAGGCATAGAGTTGGTGTGACTGTCTGGCTATTCTAAGTATAAAGCTCCTTCCAATATTAGTGGACTCAAACATTTAAGAACTAGTCTCATTACTCTTGAAGAAATATCTCAGAATGGAATTGAAGCATCATTTTACATTTGGGATTAATTTTGAAGAAGCTTAAGCGGCCCATCCGTGTGGTACTACGCTGTCCTCACAAAACGCAGAGAAGATTCATTTATATGGCATCCACAGCAACCTTTGGTCCTAGCTTGGTATCTGAAATTTTCATTATATGAGGCATAAGGTGGCCTCTTGATGTGGCCTTGTTTCCATTTTTCTCAGAATATTGCGTATGGTCAATTTAAGTGTCATCTTTCTGGAGGTATCTTTTGTGCAGAGCCATTGGGTTATGTGCCTTCTTAAATTTAAAATGTCATTTATGTATTCTGTCTATAAGCACTTTTTGCCAGGAAAACACTGAAATTAAAATTTTAGATTTAGCACACAAAGGGAAGGTCTTCCCTCTGGCACTTTCGTGCACATACATAATTTTATTTTGTCCTTTCTCTCCCCTTTCCCCACTGCCTCTCCCATCCCTGTGTCCTCACCTGACCTACTTCCTCTCTTCAAATAGTCTTCCCTTCTGCTAGCACGTCTCATAAATTGAATTGTAAGTACTCTTTACAAAATACTTTCTCCTTGTGCGCAACTTGGCCTTTTTGCTGCCTTGATGAATGCTCAGAAGAACAGGTGGTCTACCTTTGATAAATTTGTCAATTTCTCCTCAAGTTGTGCTTTGGGGGACTTGCTAGTGAATCTGCATCTATCTTCAAGGATATAAAGATTTTTCTCTCATGTTAGTCTTCTAGGAATTTTATAGATTTAGGTTTTACCTTTAGGTATTATGACAGGGGTTGAAATTTACTTACAGTTTTCCTAACACCACTTATTAATAAAATCAGCCTTTCTTCGATATCATCTGTGTTTATGTGTCTCTATGTGTTAGTGTATGTGTACATATGTGTACACACATGGAGGCCAGGGGTTGACACTAGGTGTCTTCTCACTTTCTACTTTTATTATTTGAGACAGTGTGGTTATTTGAACGCACATGTTCAGAGGTTTGAATGTTTCATCACTTGTTGGTGGCACTGTTTGTGTAGGTTTAGGAGGTGTGGCCTTGCTAGAAGTATGTGGCACGAGGTTTCAAAGCTTCTTGCCATCCCCAGTACCCTATCTCTGATTCTTATGGTTTAAAAAGTGAGCTCTCCCCCCTCACCTGCTGCAACACTTGGAAGACCAGACCTTAAACCTTCCCTGAGGTGCACAGTAGAGTTGACCCTGGATGGGGTGGGTGGCAGGTCAGCTGGCCCTGAGGGTGTAAGCACAGGAGAGCTGGCCCTGTCTCTTGTCTGCCATGCAGTGGCATGAATGAGGAAAGACACCTTCCTCCCTCCTCTTGTCCCTTGGCATCTATGGCAGATGTGATAGTTGGTCTTGTCATGAGAATGGGAGAGTTGGCTATGTCCCTCACCTGTTACAACATGTGGGAGAACAGGCCTTGTACTTTTTCTAGGTAGCAAGGTAGAGTTGACCGTGATTACTGGAATTGCTGGTGAGTTGGGGTGAGCTGACCCCAAGAGCATGAGAGTGGGGGAGCTGGTGGGCTGACCAGATCAGATACCACTCAAGCCCAGATCCAGGGATTTGAATTGACCTACCACAACATCTATCCCATGGATAAACAGCTAGAGAGCATAAAGAGGCCAGTCCTACAAACCCAAAACTACAGGATGGTCACGACACAGGCCAACAACAGCATATCCCAGAAGAGTCCCAGAGAGGTTCCTGTATTATTAAATAGCAGAAGTCAGAGGCATCATACCAGACTGAAGTGTCCTTACAATGCCCATTTGCAAGCAAAGAAGTGTAGTCAAAAGGTAATACTGTGGTACACACTGTGACATAATACAGCTTCCACAATGAGATTTGTTTTTTCTGTTTGGGGCAAAGGTTGTGAGGGTGGAGGGCAGATATGGAGGGAAAAGGAGATGACTAAGATTGGGGTGCATGATGTGAAATTCACAAAGAACTCATAAGAAGTTAAAAAAATGTGGACTCTCAGTCTGCTATTCCAGCCTCTATGCCTATCTACTTCCCCACAGCGATGGGGATTGACTCATATCACGTTAGATTCTGAAGTCCAAATAAAACCTTCCTTCCATAAGTTGCCTTGCCCATGGTGTTATATCACAGCAATAGAAAAATAATTGCTCACTGATTTGTCTAGACTTGATGGTCAGTATGCTCGGGGAGTCTCCTGTCTCTTTCTTCCCTGGATCTGGGACTGCAGGGATGTGCAGGACCCTGACTAGTTTATGTGGGTCCTGGGAGTTAAACTCAATTCCTCAAGCTTAGTAAACTAGTAACTTACTGAGACATTTCGATTTCTCTCTCTTTCTTTTTCTTTCTTTTTCTCTTTCTCTCTCTTTCACTCTCTGTGTCCCTCTCCCTCTTCGTCTGTCTCCCTTCCTCCCTCCTTCCTACCCCTCCCTCTCTCTCTCTGTCGCTGTCTATCTTTCTCTGTCTCCCTGTTTCCCTCTCTCTCTCTCTCTCTCTCTCTCTCTCTCTCTCTCTCTCTCTCTCTCATCATTTTTGAAAGTCACCTGACCACACATGTGTAAGTATACTTCAAGATCTTCTATTGTCTTTATTGGTCTACAAGCTAGTTTTTAGTCCGGTACCAAATAGTTTGTCTTACTGAGTCTTGAAATCAAGTAGGCAAAGTTCTCAAAACCTTTTCTAAACTGTTTTAACTCTTCCAGCTTCTTTGAATTTCTACACACAATTTAAATCAATGTGTTTATTTCTCTTAAAATACCTGCTGGGATTTTGAAATACACACATAGACACAGACACAGACACACACACACACACACAACCTTGAAAAAATAGACATTATTTTAATGTTGAGAATTTAATGCACGAATTTGTATGCCACTATTTATTCAAACTTTCAATTTTTCTTGGCAGTGTTTTGTAGGTCTCTAAATAGTCTGGTATATTCTATTAATTTTATATGTTAATCTTACTTTCTATATGTTTATTAAATTATTAATTCTTGTGAGATTTTTTCTCAATTATTTATGTCCTTGACAATATCAATATTTATGTCCTTAAATAAATATTACTAATAAGGTATCATCAGGGAAATAAAACAGTTTTACTTCTGCCTTTATAATCCTTGTGCCTTTAATTGTTTTTCTTATTTTATTTCCCATTCATAATCTCTAGTATATATTTTGTAGAAGGGAAGAACAACTGTACTTTGTTTGCTCTGAGTTACAGAAGAAAAAAATCTATTTTTAACTATTATCTAAAGGCTTATTATAAATATTTTCTCACAAAGATTTTATTTATTCTATAGCTAAGAAATTTTTATCATGAATAAGTGATGACTTTTATCAATTTAATTCTATATTTATTGCAAGGAAAGTATATTTGATTCTTTGAGCAGCACTGTGAGATCTTCAACAATCAAACAAAATAGAGGAAAAAAAGAAAGAGGAAAAATGGCATTTCTACCCATTCTAGAGAAGTAGAGCTTTAATACTGACCCCTTGACCTTACTTCACTAATCTCAGAAATCTGATAACATTTCTTCAAAGTCCTTTTCCCTGTGGACTATGCCATGTATGTATGCCTGTATGATGTTTTCTATAAGCAAGATCAAATTCATAATTTGTCAAGAATTTTAAGTCTATGCTGATTACACAAGTACATATATTAATATAGCCTGTGCCATTCTTATACCATTTTCTTGTTGTGGTAATGGGTAATCTGAGAATCAAAGGGGCTCCCTCTCCTTGTACTTCCTGGAGTGATTTGGGAATATTTAGTATTACCAACTGTTTGACTTTACTGAAAGAACTTTCTAGGTTTAGAGATTTTTCTTTGGTGAAAGGTTTGAAGCTTAAATTTAAAAATTTACTAAGAAATATGTGGCTACTTATATTGTCTCTCTTTCTTGAGTCAGTTTTAACTTAAGAACTTTGGGAAATTTTGTACATTTCCTGGATGTTACTAAATGTATTAGTATAAACATGTGTGCACATTTCTCATCTGCTACTACATATATTGGGATAAGCATATTCTATAATATCATACAATAAGAACACATTTACTTCATCACATAATCATATTAAATTATTTTCTAAGGTATAGAAAACTTAGTGATAAATCACTTTCATGATTATCGTGTATTTTATTGTTTTGTCTAGTTAGGCACTTGTCAGTTTTGCTATCTTTTCAAATGACTAATTATCTTTGTCAATTTTTTTCTGGAGTATACATTTTCTGCCTCATTATTTTCAGCTCTCATGTATGATTTCTGTCCTTCTACTCTGGCACTAGTTTGTTCTTTCTTTCTTAACTACTTTGATAGAAATTTACCTCTTTTAAATAATGTCTTTTTTTTCCTTTTTTCTAATATGGCTATAATTTCCAATAGCTACAGAGTCTAAGGAATGTCTGGCTGAAGCAGAGTCAGAAAGGTTGTTTGTAGAGGAAAGCAATGAAAGGCTTTTTTCAAGCAGAGAGGTGAGAAACACACAGATGTGGTGGAATGGAAACATTTCAGAGAAATCTTATTTACCAGTCCATAGCTTCTCAAAGCACTAGAGGAAGAACATCTCTAAAGAAAGAACTGCAACCTGCCATTGACCTCTCTGTGGATTTTTCTCCTCCCAAGTTATCTCTTTTTACTTTCTTAGTGTCTGTGTTACTTCAGGTTATACAACCACATGTAATGATTTGGAGCTTGGAACCATAAATAAAGGAGAACTTGTGATTGTCTCTCTGGGTCTGGGTACCAGTAAGGCTGGGGAAAATCTTGTAAGGGCTCATCCCTAGATGAAGGTCTGTGGGTAATTAGTAAGTCCTGAGAGACAGACAATATCATTCCAAGGGATTAGGCCTCCAAGTTGTTATCCAACATCAAGTGGGCCTCTCTAAAAGCACAGACATGTGAACAATACCAGGTGGAGGTAGGGGAACTGTGGGAAGGGAGAGCTGGATAGGATGAAAAGGAATGAAGATGATCATTGTCTGTTACATATGTGCATGAAATGTCCTTACAAAGTCCATTAGTCTGTATAGTCAATAAATGCTATGAGGAATGAAGAAAAAGTAGACATGGAGCTTGGGAGGAAGCCTTTGGGATATCCAATCAACAGTCCACCAAGAAGAAGTAAAGACTGAGAGATAGGCCTTGGTTGGTAAGTTATGAAGAAGAATTTGTAAGCAAGGCAGTCATCCATGACATTCTTTAGAAATGGTTTCTAAACTGGAAATTCAGAACAAGATCAGGAGTGTGTTTCAGTTAAACATGATCAAGAAGTTAGTAATACATAAAGAGTTTGGTTGTCAACATTTCTAGCCATAGAGTGTATCCAGAGAGTCTCAGGATGCAATGTCTAATGTAAATAAGACCCAAGAATTTTTTTTTTTTGTAGCACATCGTATCTCATCCTTAGGCAGAAAGCAAACTGGGGTTATCCAGGTAGAGGGAGGTTATGTATAGTAGAGTGGATATGACACCCCAAACACATTATTGCTTATTAGGTCTGCAGTTTCCAGGATCTTCAGAGCTAAAGAAATCAAATTCTATAGTCACCATGGTCAGAACTACCACAAAATTCAAGTTACTGAATAAGAGCAGGCTGTTGTTTAAAACAACAAAATGTACATCCCAGAGGTGTCATGCAAAGACAGGTTGGCCATTCCCCATGGACAGTGGGAAGGAAGAGGCTGTGAGTTACCTGGATGGATTGTTTGAGAGACATCCATCTCTATGATGAGAGACTCTCTGTCATGTTCCTGGGCTTTATCCTGCCCTCTAGCTGGCATGTGCTTAGACTAGCATACCACATTCTGTCCTAGCTTGTGTCTTGGGATAATTTTTTTTTTTTTGTGCCGTGAACTGAATTTCAGTGATGAGATACCTGATTTGGAGGAAAAGTCACCTTAGGAATTCATTTATCTAAAGATCTAAATGGCAGTCAATAAAAAGTATTATAGATAATGTCAATATTTCAATGTCTGTTTTCATAATTTCTGGGCTTCTGTCTCATCAAAAGTGATTTTTTTTCCATTGGCTCAACAAACTTTGGCTGGCATTGAATGTCTTTTCAAACTTGAGAATTCTATTATAACTTTCAAATCAAGAAACATATATCCAGTATGCTTGGTTTAAGAAAGCTTAGAATTTTTGAAAGGTCAGTGAATAAGTAGAGAGTAAGACTTCTGTTTAAAAGAATTATGACTAAAAAAAAAATGCTATCATTGAAACATAATAAGAGATACTTCATGTTCTAAAGTCTGGTACTTTTCTATGGAGATATGACAAAATGTGTGAGGGGACCCTGACAACACAAAGCAGCACAGAATACAGAGGTGCAGACAAATAGACCAGAAGATCTGGAGGAAGGGCAGTGAGAAATATGCAGAGGTGCAGTTAAATATTTCACTATCTTGTGTGGTTATACTAGATATACTTATATTGGTGATACTGGAGAATGTACTAATGTTTTCATGGATGTATCACATAAGTTATCATTCCACTTCTGTTGACACTTGCAAACCACACATGGGGAATTACCCATAACAAAAGAAGACAATTTCAAAAAGATAAAGAGGTGGAAGAGCTCAGAAAAATCAGTACCAGGTAAGCTAGCAAATACATAGAGCCACATTCAAAAAGACTAATAAATATAAAGTGGTTTCTCTTTACTCCATAGTATAAAAAGAACTGTCAAATTTTAGGGACATGAATATCACTAGCCTACTTTAAAGTGTTTTATTGATTCTCTGAGAATTTCATACACTGTAGCCTGACCGTATTCATCTCCGACTTCCTCTGATGATTTCTTACAGATCTGTCCGCACCTCTATACCATCCCAAATACCGTTTTAAAAGCAACCCATCAACTCCAATTTGTACTCTCCATATACTACCGGGTTTGGGGCCATCCACTGAAGTGTGATTGACTACCAGGAGTCACACTCTTAAAGAAAACTGACTACTCCAGGGCCACCAACAGTCTCTAGCAGTTTAGTCAGGGGGGAGGGTTCATGGCTCCTTCTCCTGTTCTATTGGAGGATGTCAAGTAGCTTTATCTTTTTTGGGTCTTATGTAGACAACCACAACTGCTGTGAGTGCCATCAGTGCAAGTGGTTCCCCTGCCATGTTCACAAAACACAGTTTCATTCTGATCTTTACCAACCTCTAGCTCTTAAGATCTTTCTGCCCTTTCCTCAATGATGCTCGCTGAGTCTTGGATAGGGGGTGTTGTACAGATGTCCCCGTTTGTGGCCGAGCACTCCATTGATGTTTATTCTCTGTACTTTGAACAGTTCTGAGTTTCAGCATTAACCATCATCCTCACTTAGGATATTTTTAAATGGGAGGAAAAGTAAAGGTAGAAGCCCTTCCATTACCCCCATCCCCAAAGAATTAAAGGAATTGATCTATTATGTAGAAGGCCACTTATAAATAGGAAAAATCAATAAGGAACATCTGCAAAGAATATTCAAAAGATCTCTATTCCTGCAGACATGTGAAGAACATGCATTGTTGTTTCATAAAATAGACCCCAGAAACCCTTCATATATATTCAAGGTAGCTTTTAAAAATATTTTATATTCTGAGTAGCTGCAAGTGTTTTGCCCATGAAAATAAGTCTTTAAGTTTGGCAGGGGAAAAAGTTCTCACTGATACTGGGTTTGAAGCCAGAGAAGTTGAAGTGACTTAGGAGCAACCATCGGAATACTAGACACAGCTAGGGGCTGAAATCTCCTCCTACCTGAAAAGATTCTTAACTGTGCATAAAAGAGAATCTGAAAGTTACCTGTGAGCTTACACCTGGTCCCAAAAGAGTCTCTTCATTAGCATTCCAAATCATGCCCAAGAAGCTAGGGAACAAATTTTGCAAGCAGAGAAAAATACATGATATTTTTCCCTCTTTAAGATTAATATGATGATTTCAGTCTATATATCCTAATGTCTCTCCAGTGTTCTAACCATCTTAGGTCTTTTAAAGAATATTTCTACAGGGAATTAACACAAGTCACTTCTCGTCTGATTAAGCACATCTGTCACAACATAGCAGCTGCTTCCTTAGCACAACAGAATTATCAAGAATCCTAATAGAAAATTTATAAAAGCTTTAACGCACCGGTGGATTAAAATATACCTTTTCTTGGATTTTTACAACTGAGCTGAAAATCCAGTTAGAATTTAATATCCTTGAAACAATGGCATAGGAAAAATCTCAATATAGTGGAATGGTTCGTAAAAGTATAAATACAAAAATTATTTTAAGTTTAAGTGTAATTTTCTTTGTTTATCTTTTAATTTAATTTATTTCTTTATTTTAATTAATCATTATAGTCTTTTACATTTCAAATGATATCCTCCTTACCCCTCTACAACTCCCCATCCTTTTCCCCCTCTTTCCTCACCTTTGCCTCTATGAGGGTGCTCTTCCACCCACTTACCCACTCCTTCCTCACTGCTCTAGCATCTTCCTATGATGGGGCATCAAGTCTCCACATGACCAAGGGCCTCCCCTCCCATTGGTGTATGATAAGACCATCCTCTGCTACATATGTATCTGGAGCCATGGATCCTTCCATGTATACTCTTTGGTTGGTGATTTAGTCTCTGGAATATCTGGGTGGTTCAGTTAATTGATATTGTTCTTCTTATGGGGTTGCAATCCCCTTAGCTCCTTCAATCCTTCCCCTAGCTCTTCCACTGGGGTCCCTGGGCTCAGTCCAATGGTTGGCTGTGTATATCTGCATCTATATTGGTCACGTCCTCGTAGAACCTCTCAAGGAACAGCCTTACCCGACTCCTGAAAGCAATCACTTTTTGGCATCAGCAAGTGTCGGGTTTGGAGTCTGCAGATGGTTTGGATCCCTAGATGAGGTGGTCTCTGGATGGCCTTTCCTTCATTCTCTGTTCCATTTTTTTGTCCCTGTCTTTTCTTTGGACAGGAACATTTCTGGGTTAAAATTCTTGAGGTAGGTGGGTGGCCCCGTCCCTTAACTGGAGGTTGTGCCTATTTCCTGGAGGTAGTCCCTACAGGTTCTATCTTCCCTTTGTTGCATATTTCAGCTAATGTCATGCCCACTGGGTCCTGGGAGACTCTCACTTCCCTGGTGTCTTGGACTTTCCAGTAACTTCCACCAGTTTCCCACACCCCACTGCTACGTATTTTTATTCGATTTCCTGACCCTTTATACTTCTCTTCTGTCCCTTCCAATACCTGATCCTGCCCCCCCTTTTCCCTTCCCATCTGTTTCCTTCTCAGGTCCCACCCTCCCTCTACCTCCTGTGAGTATTTTGTTCCCCTTTCAATGTAGAATTGAAACATCCACACTTTGGTCTTTGTTCTTCTTAAGCTCCACATGGTTTGTGGATTGTATTGTGGGTATTTTGAGTTTTTGTGCTAATATCCACTTATCAGTGAGTACATATTTTGTGTGTTCTTTTGTGTCTGGGTTACCTTACTCAGGATGATATTCTCTAGTTGAATCTATTTGCCTGCAAATTTCATGAAGTCATTGTTTTCAATAGCTGAGTAGTCTTCCATTCTGTAAATTTACCACATTTTCTGTGTCCATTCTTCTGTTGAGGGACAACTGTGTTGTTTCCATGTTATGGCTATTATAAATAATGCTGCTATAAACATATGAGAGCGTGTGTCCTTGATATAAGTTGGAACATCTTTTTTTGGGTATATGTCCAGTAGTAGTATAACTGTGTCTTCAGGTAGAACTATTTCCAATACTCTGAGGAAATGGCAGATTGATTTCCAAAGTGGTTGTACCAGCTTGCAATCACACCGGCAATGAAGGAGTATTCTCTTTCTCCAAATCCTTGCCAGCATTTACTGTCACCTGTGTTTGGTGGAATCTCAAGGTCATTTTGATTTGGATGTTAAACATTTCTTTAAGTGCTTCTCAGTCATTCAAGATTCTTCAGTTTAGAATTTTTTGTTTCCTTCTGTACCCCATTTTTAAATAGAGGTATTTGGTTCTCTGAAGTCTAACTTCGCTAAAATCAGGGACAACACAAGGCTGCTCACTCTCCCCTTATCTGTTCAATGTTGTACTCAAAGCTCTAGCTAGGGCAATTGGACAACAAAAGAAGATCAAAGGGATACAAATTGGGAAGGAGGAACTCAAGATATCACTATTTGCAGATGATATGATAGCATACATAAGTGACCCCCAAAATTCCACCAGAGAACTCCTATACCTGGTAAACAACTTCAGCAAAGTGGCTGGATATAATGTTAACTCAAACAAATTAGTAGCCTTCCTCTACTTAAAAGATAAATTAGTTGAGAAAGAAATTAGGGAAATGACACCCTTTACAATAATATCAAATATCTTGGTGGGGCTCTAACCAAGCAAGTGAAAGATCTGTATGACAAGAACTCCAAGTCTCTGAAGAAAGAAATTGAAGACCTTAGAAGATGGAAAGATCTCCCTTGATCACATATTGGTAGCATGAACATAGTAAAAATGAACATTTTACCAAAAGCAATCTATAGATTCAATGCAATCCTGATCAAAATCCCAATTCAATTCTTCACAGAGATAGAAAAAACAATTCTCAAATTCATCTGGAATAACAAAAAACCTAGGGTAGCAAAAACTATTCTCAACAATAAAAGAACTTCTGGGGGAATAACTATCCCTGACTTCAAGCTGTACTACAGAGCAATAGTGATAAAAACCACGTGGTAGTTTTACAGAGACAGGGAGGTAGATCAATAGAATAGAATTGAAGATCCAGAAATAAACTCACACACCTGTGGTCACCCGATCTTTAACAAAGAAGCCAAAACCATTCAGTGGATAAGAGACATCATTTTCAACAAATGGTGCTGGTTCAACTGGTGGTCAGCATGTAGAAGAATGTATATTGATCTATTATTTCCTTGTACAAAGGTCAAGTCCAAGTGGATCAAGGCCTTCCACATAAAACCAGATAAGCTGAATATAATAGAAAAGAAAGTGGGGAAGAGCCTTGAGCACATCAGCTCAGGGGAAAATTTCCTGAGCAGAACACCAATGGTTCATGCTCTAAGATCAACAATCTACAAATGGGACTTTACAAAATTGCAAAGCTTCTCTAAAGCAAAGGACACTTTCAATAGGATCAAACAGCAACCTACAGATTGGGAAAAGATCTTTACAAAACCTACATCCATCCAATAGAGGGCTAATATCCAAAATATACAAAAAACTCAAGCAGTTAAGTGAAAATTTTCAAACAGAATGTTAAAAATCAAGATGGGCATGATAGCACTCTCCTGTAATTCCAGCACTTGGAGACTGAGGGAGAAGCAAAGCTGTAAGCCTGAGACCAGGTATGTCTACCTAGAAAGTTCCAGAAGAACTTGAGTCACGTGGTGGGACCTTGTCTAAAAAAAGTTTAAATCATTCCCTCATACAAAAATTAGTATGTGTTTAAAATTTTATTTGATTCATGACTGAGGAAACTGGTAAGGTGCTAAAATTAATTTAAAAGAAAATCCAGCAGCAGACACAATTGCAGGTTGGGATGTCTGAAATCAATGAACAAATGCAAGGCCACTTTTCCATAGAGGCTGGCGAGTCAAGCAAACCTCTGCGGGATATAATTTACATGTAAACAGTTCAAATTTTGTTCTATCAAAGTTTCTATTTTTTCTCTAAGGATAATATTTCAACATCTTCCTGAACCCTAAAAATATCGTGCATTTTCCTTTGTGAATACCTGCGATAAAGCTGAACTTATAAACCTAGCAAAGAAGAGGCTGTCAAGAGTAACCCCCCCCAAAAAAAAACAGTACAATAAAAGTCAGGTGAATGTAGTGTCTTGAAAGCACAGAATTTTTCAGACTACTAAATCTTTTCAGACTACTATTGATCATTAGTAACTAATATCCTATCAGTAATTAAAATTAATAATTAACACAAAGTGCAGACAAAAATCAGGAGATTAGTGCACTATTATCTACAACCCAGAGCTGCAAAACAGCTCCTTACAGTCAGAATCAGATAACAAAAAAGGAGTGACAGGATTTTAAGAACACACACTGCCCCACCCCACCCCCAATCTCCATGGATCACTAATTACCTTATTTACTTATTTTTTTCAAGGCCACTGAGCGGTAAATGCTCCATAAACACTTGCTAAACTGATGGATGGATGGATGGATGGATGGATGGATGGATGGATGGATGGATGCTCACTATTTCTCTGCATTAGGTTTGGCCTTTCACACACATCATCCCATTTAATCTTCCCAATTATCCTTTAAGTTAAACATCATTCTCCTGCTACCAATGGGGTCTAGCTTGTATAACATCATGCAGCTACTGTGTCTTAAAGGATGGGGTGAGGCATATCTATGAGGATTTGACTCAGGAAACCCACCTACTGCTTTTCCCCTCTGGTCTAATTAACAATGCTCATTTTAGTTAATGTCATTGGACTGGCTACTTCGAAATCAAGGGGTATTTATATGTTACATTGACAGAAAATGCTTCCTCAGTGAGCGAGAAACCATTTATTTTTGTTTTAAGAAAAAAATAAATAAAGAGCATCCCTCAGCTGAGAGGTAAATAGTCTTGTTCGTGGTCTTTTAGATTAGCACAGTGTATGTACCAGCCCAGACTATTTTGTTTCCCCTTCGGGCACTCCTTTCCTAGCATTCAGGATAACAGAGTAGGATGAATTCAACACTGCTTATATGTGTGGTATGTCGTCTCTGAAAACAGTACAGCACAAAGAAAAACTGCACCAGCCCACATTTAATTGTATGCGCCCTGTGAAGTGGTCACTCTTCTCAGTAGCACCACAAGGGAGGTACTGGAGCTATCTCCCTTGTATAAAAGTGAAGCAAATTGGAGTTCACTGAGCAACTTGCAAAAAAAATCACATGATAATGCTGCAGCCCTGTGCTTTGACCTGTTTCTGCAACAGCTTCTGTCATCTCCCCAAGTCACTCTATTGGCTGCACAGGTGCTGGAGGTTTGCCATGACATTGCATTTTAATTGGTTTTTGTTGTTTGGTTTTGACCCTGGGTCTCATGTATCCCAGGCTAGCCTGTAACTCATTAAATAGTTATGGTTAACCTTGAGCCTTTAACTTTCCCATTTCTACCTCCTAAGTGATAAGATTATAATTGTGTGCCACCATACTTGTTTTATGTTGTGCTGGGGACCAAACCCAGGACTTTGTGGCCTAGGCAGGCACTCTACCAACTTACCTATGATCCTAGCCCCATCTTATTTTTTTCCTTAATTTATTTACTTTATATCCCAATATCAGCCCACTCTATCCCCCCAACCCCCTTCCCGAAGCTCCTCCCCTTATCATAAGTTTCTATGAACATCTCTTCCTTGATTATCATCACAGACTCCAAGGGTACTGGGATTCCAATAACTTCTACCGTCATGGAGCCAGATACTGCAGCCTGCTCCCAATTCTGGAAGTTAAGTTTCTAGCCATGTGGGATTGGGGTAATGGAGGCTCTACATTCATCCTGAAGTAGCAAAGGTCAGAGTTCAAGGAAAGAGAATGGTGTTCTGTGGCTTTCAACAGGTAAATAACAAAAAAGTGTGGATCAGATGTTAATCTGAAATCATTTTCTCTATTATCCTCAAGTCTCCAAATAATTCCCTGCTTTCTTTGCTTGCCAGAAAATAGGCTGGTCTTAGAAGTCAGGGGATTTCCCCCCCTCTTTTTTTTTAAACAACTCCAGATAAAACTTGACATAAATAAGAACACAGTTTTGCATGTAGAAGAGTTGGCTTGGTGGTGTATTTATACCATTTAATTTTCACAGTCTCTGATATTTTACGACTATGTTTATTTTGGAGATAAAGAAGTGAGGTTGACTACCTTGCTGAGTAAGCAGTTTTATCTTGAACTCACCCCCATGGTGGTTTCCTGACTCCACAGGTGTTTTGTGGATACCAAAAGATGCTCTGCAGAGCAGCGTGGCAACCCTACAACTCACACCTAGTTCCCATTCCATTTTTCTAGGTCACTTGGCCAGGTACTTGATTATTTAGTCAACACTGAGGTCATTCACTCTGAGGGAACTGTTTGTCTTCCTTGTATGAGCCTTTATGAGACTCATCTGTCTCCTGAGTGCATACCATAATTCCCACAATTAATAAGTGATACTACTGATCTCAAGTAAGATTGTGACAAGCCAGTGCCATTATCATCATTCAGGAATTAAGGAAGAATAAGCAGCCATTATCTGATGGAGATAACTGTTATCAAGCAAATGGACACTCTGATCAACAGACCCTCTGTGGACTTTTCTTATATGTATACTTCTAATACAAAGGATAGAATATAAAACCTAGACACTACAAAGCTATGTGTCCTCACTACCTTTAGGATTCCTGGAATCTTATTTTAAAGGGCTATTAGCAGTGGTTGGTGGATGTACAGAAAATGACTCTTTTAGAGTTAGAATCTCACACTTTGTTAAATCAGCTTGAGCTATACCTGGACATGTTTATTGTGTAATTAATTATTCATTACTTAAATGGCAAGACTCTAAAGTGATCCAGCTATACGTTTTCAAAAATCTTGAGTGTCTAGAACCCTGGTACCATGATAAGCTTCCTCACTGAATGAACTATGTATAATAGTCATGACAGGGGCTGCTCCTGGTGACACCCTCTCCTCAATCTCATTTACTTCATCCTTGTTTCTCTATGACTCAGGGTGCCATTGAATTCACTCTGAGAAACCCCTCCTCAAAATGTGATCTAGGCAGGTGTGAGATCTGCTCTAGATAACAGAGTTTCGAGTGAAGTCCAGATATGATCCTGATGCTGTAGTGGTGGGCATGAAGGTGGGTATATTCACTTCCTCTCCCATGCCATCCCCTGCCAAGGGCAGTGACAGCAAAGTCCTTTGCAGCACGTTCTACAACCCTGCTTTTCTGATTTCAAATCCTTCTTTAACCCTTCAGTGGAAGGCTTTAATACCCTTGATAGAAAACTAGTTTCACTATATGACTTAAATGTGTTTATCTCAGTGACAGTAAGGGAACAACTTCACTTTAGAAACTTAGACACTCTTGGGTGGGGACAAAGCAGAGTGGCTTCACTTTGTATGACAGGAGATGCCTGGTTTGGCAGGGAAAGTGACTTTCTACTATTGATTCTTCTACATCATTAGTTACACATATGTAGCTAATCAGTCAGAAAAGTCAATATGATTGTTCTAATGAGAGAAAATAGGGAAAGATTCTCCTACGTAGAAACTCTGCCTCTTCACAAAATCCCTAACCATGTTGGTTTGAACGACTTTACTTTCTCTTTTCACCAGGACTGATGTTTTCTTCCTTACCTTAGATCCACCAACCACCTGCCCCATACATCTGCATTAGATGTTCAAAATCTACTTTAGTGTACTAACTACCTGATTCATTCAATATCACGGTCCATGCTGTCTGGAATTTATTGCCTATTTTAAAGCAAAACATATCAAGAATCTTCAGCAGGAAGATTTTTGTGTATGGGTAGAGAAAGGCCATCATGATGGGAGTGGGAGGAGAATGGGATGAGAGGAGCCTTGGATACTGCAGACTTTACCAGTTATGTCATGTTGTTTGAATGACTCACTGTAGATCTGATACTGATTTGGACAGTGTTTCTTCAGCCACTTGCAGACATCCTGCTGGGTCCACAGGGCCACTGGTTTTGACAGCTTCACTGTTGCTGACTGTGGAGAAAGAAAGAAAGAAGTGTGTGTTAACGTTGCCCCATGCCTAGAAAGGCACTTATGTTCAACATCCTAGCGTGCTTGGTAAAGACCATAGACTGAATTCTCTGAAGGGAAATACGTGGCTTTTATTTTTCCCTAATATCTGCTATCTTCCTCAATATTGAACACACACACACACACACACACACACACACACACACACACAAGATACAAGAAGAAAAGTCAATGTAAAAATTTTACCTGATCATGGGGTTATTAGTTCTACTGGGAAACCTCTAGGAAGTAGTATTTTCCAAATATTCTAGCAACAAGATAATAGGGTTGTTAAGCAAGTACCTAAGGCTTTAGGGGTAAAATAGCCATTGCCAAATGCTTTTCTCTGTTTGCTGGAGGTATCTAGGTCTTCTCCTTGTAACCCCTGGCGCCTACAGCACTTGGCCCAGCAGGTGAGAATAATTATTTCAGGACTGAATGTTAGAGAACTTAGATACCAGCATACTAAAAATGCTAGTCTGCCTGGAGGCTCTGGACTCAGGGTGGTCCTGTAAAGCCCAGGAACATTAGTCATGCCACAGTGAGAAAGCAGGGAGTCAATTCTGCCAGCATGTGGGGAATGGTAATAAGATAATGGGAATCCTTAGGCTTTATGTAGAAGCCAACTAGTCAAGGCCTTTTACTGCTCACTGGATGTTCCAGCACTGACCATAAGTCATGAAAAATAAAAGTAAAATGATTTAAAAAACCCTAGGGTGTGAAGGGCCGAGTCTTTGATAAATGGTGGATTGCAAATACATTTATTAATAAGCTATGGCTCTGTTGTCTCCCCCATGGATCCCAGAAACTTGGGTTAGGCTACCTGAAATCACCTACATCAATAATTTCATTTTTATCATTCTGGACCACTGTTTGCCAAAATAGTAGGGCAGAAATATTGAGAAGTCTTTCAAATATATTCATTGCTACAGAGAGCCAGGCATTATTTTCTTACATTCTTCTTTTAACCTGTTAGATTAAGGCAAGGAGAAGGTCTTAAATTGGCAGGAGTGTGAATTATGTCTTTCAAACACTTGTTAACATTTTATTTTTATTTTACAGACAATGATTTGCTTCAGTTTTAGAACATTCAACAGAAAACAGTAGGTCTTCCATGTAGTTATTCTTTGTTTACTTCTTATTAACCTTTACTTATGCCAAAGAAACTATGACACAAAATGTATTTTCTATAATATTGTCTAGTTTTTTTAAACATCTTTTAATTACGTCCCCTACTGTGTCCCAATTTTAAGAACAAAAAAGTATTAAGGAAGAATGATAAGATAATGAGATATTTACCAAGAGATGGAGAGAAGGGAAGGGAATATGCAACACTTAGATGATACTTTTTATTAATATGCTTTTAATTAAATGACTTCTTGGGTCATCACATACCAAATAATTACAAACAATGCTTTCCCTTTTTATTTCTTGATGTGTGGTAATTTGAATGCAAAAGGCTACCATAGGCTCCTACATTTCAATATTTGGTCCCCAGGTGGGAAAACTATTTGGGAAGGATTAAAAGGTATGGCTTTGTTGTGCCACAGGGTGTGGCTTGAGCCATTCCTAGTGTCCCTCTCCCTCTCCCCTCCCCCTCCCCTCCCTCTCCCCCGTCCTCTTCCTCTCCCCCTCCCCCCCTCTGCATTGTGGTTATAGATCCAGATGTGAATTTTCAGCTGTTCTTTCCCTTCACCATTATGGGATCTAACTCTCTGAAACTATAAGCCAAATTAAATATTTTCTTTTATAAGTTTGACAATAGTATGTGTTTCATCACAGCAATAGAAAAATAACTAAGACATCATGCAATAATTTTTAATGCTTATCAAATTTCATTATAGTTTTGTAAAATGATGTCATATATGTATATCTTTACATATATGTGTAAATACTTTATGCAGTATGACTGATAATACTTTTTATGATACTAGCAGCTAATATTTCCAGCCTTAAACTTCAGCAAGACATGTGACCATCCTGACCAATGGAGAACAGTGAAATTCATGCTATATTAGTTCTGAGGCTGGATCATAAAAGACACAGTTTCTATCTGGCTTATACTTCAGTGTTCAATGTGGGAGCTCAATCACCACACTGTGAGGACATCCAGACCACATTATGAGATCATATATAGGAGTTTCAGTCAATCCCTCCCTTGATATCTGCCATCAACCATTAACAAACAAAGAAGCAAACAAACAAACATCAGAAAATTGTAGCCCCAAGTCTCTGAATCTTCTGGCTGAGAATCAGACACTGTAAAAGAGAAGCTTCTAATGACCCAAATGAATTTTTGGCTTATCACTAGGATTTGTGGTAGTTTGATCTACAACTCTAGTAATGAGATCACAAAAGAGCTTCTCTATCAATCAGTGCACTCCCCTGAGTGTCCTTTGTGTAACAAGATGGATGTTGCCAAGTACAGGCAGAAAGAGCAATGAACTGATATAACTTTCGTTCCATCAGTGTTCTTAAGCATGGCTCACCATTCAGAAGTAGGCTTCAGGACCAACACTGGCTGCTTTTCCCTGTGATATCCTGAGCTCATGTGGCTCCTTAATCAAACATGGCTGCCTCTGCCTACTATCCTTCTGCTCTATCTAAGGATGCAGCCATTTTCTCCTTCTATTTGAAACCATATGGACTGTTTTCCTAATCCTGATTGGAGAGAACTTTGGGCTTCAAGAATTCCAATGAGCACATGGTTTTATAGCTGCTGTTGTTTGGCTGCTTGATGCTAAATCTTTTTCTTTGGCCCACCATGTCATTCTTTCCTTCACATGATCAAGAACACTAGTATTTGAGAGATTTTAGGCAGAGATGCACTTTGTAGCATGTTTCACAACTCAGCACCTCTGAATCTGGCTCTTTCCTACTCTAAAACTTTTCCCTCAGATTAGCTGAATGAGTTTATAGCTGACACAACATTACCCTGAAACTCCTGAAAGTTTCTTTCAAGTACAGCTAATCACATTTTTTGAAGACTCCTATAAACCAGTCAGCGAAGACTATAAATTAGGACAGGGAAGGCAGGAGGATGAAGTTGCTTATACATCAATACATTAAACTCCCTTTTCTTGAAAGGTCATCCTTTAACTTGCTTATTACCCAAGGAACAGAGGACTCGAGCCTGGCTTCAGAGGATGATTCACCCAAACGTGTCAAGTCAACTCAGAATGGATCCTCAACGGCCCTTCACTGGTGCTCATCTTAGCTATATTTTTTATATCAGCAACTCAATGGTTCTAAACCCAAGGAGACCCCTCATTTTCCCTTCAGACCATATTATATTATATTATATTATATTATATTATATTATATTATAATTAACTGTGAATTTGGGGATATATGCCTTGAACGAAGTAAACTTGAGCTTGAGACTGTGTGATATTATTGGGATCTGCTCACATGTAAACATAGACAAGTGAAATGAAGGGTGGGGTTGAGTTTCTCCTATTAAAATACACTGGTTCATCTCTCCCTAACCAATGGCGATTCAAGGTCATGACGCTATTTAATCATCTGACCCTTACCCATGGCTGCATTGTGAAATTGTTATTAGTCTGCTACACATTAGCTTGTGAAGGTGTAGCATTAAGGAGTCATAATGACACCAATCTTCAATTTGTTCTATATTTTTAGATTTACTCTGCCTCCACTTCTCTTCAGTAGCACCGAGATGGTCCTCAGTCATATCTCCTTGTAGCATCACCATTAGCTCCATCCCAACAGCAATCAAGTTTTGAGAGTAAATACCATACACTGATGGCCTTGAAGACCTGAACCTTTACTTCTCTGTGTGAATTGGAACAACAGGTGAATCTATTCCCATGCATGAGATTAACATATTGCCCTCTGCAGAAGGTAGGAGCAGGACCTGCATGGGTGTCTCATCCTTCCCCTGCCCTCCTTTCTTTTGCCTTCCTGCATCCACACTCTTCTCTGTATCCATCACTACACGATCATTTTCTCATTTTTAAAATAGCTGCCAGATCTTCTTTTTCCCTCACAGTAGGAGTGTAAACCAAAATAATAGCAGTCCAAACAGCTGAGATAAAGAATTTCGTATCTTCTAGGAACAGTAAACTAATAAAAAAAAAAGTTCTGCCCAAAGGCAAGCATCAAAAAAACATTTACCACAGTCCTTTTTCTGTATGTTCAGTTCTACCACATCATTCCTCCGTTTACAACCCCAGAGACAAGTTTGGTTTCTTGTGCTGCCCTGAAAGAAGCCTGAGGCAGTTTATTATCTTAACCTCTGTGCATTGTGACATGAAGCAGGATTCCAGACATTTCCTTTCTAAACTAGTTCTGGTCTTTATATTGACAAAATGAAAATGCATTTCAGACACTTTCACTTTCTCTTTTACAGGGAGACTTTATGCAAGACTCATATCCTCAAGGGACAGGTTGTTTGCAAAACATCATTATTTTTGCAAATGATACTTATTTGAATTTATCTCAATACAATCATTTCATCTATGTTTTATAGTAATTTATAATGTGTGTTTAGCCAGAGAGAGTGTGAACATGGAAGCAAAGGGAAGGAGGGCAGGACAAGGATGAGACATCCATGTAGGTCCTGCTCCTACCTTCTTCAGAGGACAATACACTAATCTCACACATGAGGATAGACTCAGTCTGCTGTTCCAATTCACACACAGAAGTAAAGGTTCATGTCTTCAAGGGCATCAGATTATGGTGTTTACTCCTAAAACCTGATTGCTGTTGGGATGGAGATATGCCTGAGGATCATCTTAGTGCTACTGAAGAGAAGTGGAGGCAGAGTAAATCTAAAAACTAGAGCAAACTGGGGATTGCTGTCACTATGACTCTTGAATGCTACACCTTCGCAAGCTAATCTGTGGCAGACTTATAACAATTTCACAATGCAACGTTGGCTACAGATCAGCTGATAAGTAGGGTCATGACTTTTAGTCACCATTGATTAGGGAAACATGCAACAGTATATTTGAATAGTAGGAACTCAGCCCGACCCTCCATTTCATTTTATGTTGTAAATTTCAAGCTTGCCAAGATAAAGATGAAGCTTTTCTCCTAAGCAATTAAATAATTAAATGGTTTAAAGAAACTTAGTATTGAAGGAACATGCTAGAAAGTGCCTTTAAAGGCAGATTTCATTTTTTAGTTTAGTTACCCCTTATCTCTTTGTGCAATACAAATCCTCTCTTAATTTGCTTGGTTTCGAGTTATAAGAGAACACTGTAATTGCTATCATGTAATTACTGTGCAAAGTCACCACTGGATGAGTTTGTATGAGGCCTAAATTGTTGACTGTGAAACATCAGAGTTTAGCTATATCCAAGCCATTCACAAGACAAAGTGAGACATACAGACAACTACCAGAAAGTGGTAAATAAGGCTTCAGCATCATCCTAACTTGGTTTGGAAGCTGTAGGAGCTTCCTTCTTTATCTTTCCTGTAGTGTCCCATCTTAGTTGTCTATTTCTGTGATAAGACACCAAAAGCAAGGCAACTTAGAAGAGAAAGAGCTTATTTTGGGTTTACAGTTCTGAAGAGTGAGGTTGTGATCATCTTGGTGGACAGCATGGCAGGAAGCAGGCATCACAGCCTTGGAGCAGTAGCTGACATCTTGTAATATGACTATGGGACACAGAGAGCACACTGGGTATAGTGTGGGCTTCTGAAATCTCAGAAACCCTTCCCAGTGATACGCCTTCTCAAATAAGGACATACCTAATCTTTCCCAATCTTTTCTAGCAACTGCACTTGTGTTATAATACTCAAAATTATTACAGAAAAAAAAATAAAGAGAGGCGAAGAAGGAATCACACATTTATGTATAATAAACTATCAATGACTACTTTAGAGACTTAATACGATAGTTCACAAACACTTGAACTAACTAACTTAAAAATAAAAAACACAAATAATGCTCACTTTAACTCTTAGAAAGAGGTGTGAAGAAAATTATGAAGTTCTTTAACTGTTATACTCAGTTGCCAGCCTCTGAAGTTCACTTACAGTTTTTTTTACTATTGTTTTGTGTGCTTGTGTGTGTATGCATATATGTGTGTCTGTGTGTGTGTGTGTGTGTGTGTGCACATGTGTAGCTGTATATATATGAGGTAGCCAGAGGATAATATTGGCTGATATTCCTTAGATACTGTCCATCCTGCTATTTGAGATTGGTCATTCATTGGCCAGGAACTTATAAAATAGGCTAGGATGATTGGGCAGTGAGCCCAGGGATCCATCTGTTTCCTTTCTCCTGGAGCTGAGATCCAAAGTGCTTGCTACATAACTTTTTTTTTCTTTTAGTTTGTTTGTGTGTTTTAGTTTTAAGGATCCAATGTAGGTCCTCCTGCTTGGAAGTCCGTTAGGAAGTTTTTTAAGGTTTCAATTCGTCACTCCAAACATCCACTAGCCGTTCTGTTGGCTGTCCTCCCACATTTGTACCAGCCATGAAAATAAAAGCTCTTATACTCTCTTAAGAGTATAAGAGAGGGTTAAGGATAGGAAGCTAAGGGGCCACTGTTCCAGGAGACTACCATGTTGGACATTAAAATAAGTAAAAAAGTGAACGTGAGAAAGGCCTGAGGGAAATTGTCTCTTGTTTCTCCACATTGGAGCTCAGTCATGCCCTTGTTCACCCCTTGGTGCTGCAGACCTACAGACAGAGCAAGTCTGCAGGAGTCTGAATCATCAAATAGTTCTTATTTAAAATCTAACACAGGAAGCCAGTTTAATTTAAGACTTTTAAAATAGTGGTTCAAAGACCTTGGATAGGAGGAATATTTTAAAATGTGTGCATGTGCATGTATGGGTGTGCTTGTGTGCTTGTCTATTTAGGCATGTCCATGTGGGTGCGGGTTTATGTTCATGTAGGAATGAGGGACTTCACTTAAAGACTTCCTAACATTCCTGTAATTGAAGATAACTGCACATGCCCATCCTCTTCCCTCTTACTACACAAAACCTGAACAAACATGAATCCAGATTCAAGGTACTTCCTAAAACCTCACAGTTTTCATAAATATATATGAAGCTACCTGTTCATTGTTAACAAGTACTTGAGGTGACTTCATGTCAAGATTAAAGTTGGACTTCCATCTTTATCTCACTGATTCTTGGGTTGTATGTTCTATCAAAAGGAAAACAAATTTTGTCACCAGTAGCTACACTGATTTTCATCTTTATGCCACATCACAAATCTCTAGAGATCTAATGAGTTTGTTTTTATTCCATGATATAGTCTGATGAATCCAAAACTATATTTCCAGCCTTCCCTTTTTCCACACTATAGACTCCAATGTGTATTAGACACTTTGCAGGTCCAGTCCATAAACATCACAGCAAACTTATCCAAGACGGAGGTCCCATTCTTTCATCCCAAACTGCTCCCTCTGTCACTCTCAACACATCATCTGATAGAGATTGATACAAGAGATTGCACTTAGATCAAGATTTCCTCCTCTTGCTGATATTCACCATAGAGTCATCTGTTTCTCTTACATTCCTCATGGAATCTACTGGAGAAACCTGAGGGACCTAGATTCAGGTATATCAGACTCCTTCTCTCTTATTGTCAAAATTCAACTGGAAGAAGTGTCTTGCTATACCCAGCCAACAGTATCTGAAGGTTCAGTCCATCAATTGAATATTGTTTTCCATTAGTCTTCATTCTAAACATTTAAAATGGCATATACAAGGCTTTACCCAATCTCCCCACCCAATGTCACAATGTCATTTTCATTATATTCTCTTAATACTTTCTTTTCTCACTATGATAGTCTCTTTTCTGTCCAGAAGTACCAACAATGCCCAGTTACTTTGCTTCAAATTCTCTTATACATACACAGCTAATTGCTCACCTCCATAAGCCTCTGCTTATATAGTCTTTCTTTATAAGGGTTACCAGCCCTGTTTCTCTGTTTAGAAATCCAACACCCCTCTCTCTGATAATTCCAGTTCACATTACCTCCCTCTACTGTTTCTTTCTCTGTGGCAAGCACATGCTGCACACTCCACAATTCACTTGTTTTAATGACTGATTATTACATGACTCATCTTATTGCCTTGCACCTTGCAAAAGGGTTGAGGTCTTTCTCATTCTGTGAGAAATTCCATGTTTTAGAACAATTCCCTGCACAAGGCACTCAAGAATCATCTGGTGAACAAATGGAAAAATTGTCCAGAATGTCACCATACATCATGGCTCCTATATCCTCGAAGTGTCAGAAAACTGGTTCAAGTCCCAGCTGTGCTCTTGACATTCTCAGGTTGAAGCATCTTTTCCTCCCATCAGATTTTTTTTTTGTACTGACTGAGCAGAAGTTGCAGACTTTGCAGAAAAAAATGCAGTTGTCTAGCACCATAATTCTTTGCAGCACAGCTCACATCTCCCAGTCTCCATCTTTTTGACTGACATAGAGAATTATGAGACAAGAGAAGTTTGGCATTCGGAGCCATAAAGTCTTTCAGCAAAGGCCAGCTTTGTCAACTACTAGTACTAGGAACCTGAAGATGATCCCTGGACCAGTCTGAATATACAGTATATTACAGAAAATCCCTATCCTATGGTATGTGAAAGCATTAGAAACTGTTCATCTAAGACAGTTAAGTAGTGCCTGATCCATACATAGTATGTGTTCAGATAGAATATATTAATATACCTTCGACAGTATATGCTTCTCAGATGTGTGAATTCTCGAGTCTCATTTGGTGTGGCACAGTGGACACTGATACTCTTTGGAGGCCAGGCGAGTTGTGGGAACAGTGAAATAGGTACACTGAGTGGATCTGGTGGAGGTTGGAGGTCAGGGGCACTAGGAGTAGCAGGGGCGGGGAAATGTGGTGGGGATGTATTGTATGAGAAAATAATAAAAAATGAACCTAAAAGAAGGATGGACAGAAATACAGCAATTAAAGAAGGAGTATGAGTTAGACAATGGTGGGTAAAGACAGATATGGGGGGAAATGCAAGAGAATACACAAAAAAGGAGAAATGATAAAAGAACAAAGTTACCAATAAAGTATGGTTTGGGTATGTTTTGATATGCTTCGTCTTATTCACATAATCCTACTTATTCTGACAACTACACAAATATGACTTTGTGGGCTTCATGAGAAGTCACTAGTTTCTGCCTAAGAATCACTGTCAGCCTAAGACTCACTACCTAAGACTCACTCCCTCTTTCCAGGGACTGTCCTGTACTAAGTGTTCTAATGACATACCAAAGACACAGCTCAGATCCTTCAAGTGTTTCAAGATCCCGCAAGATATTTAGAAAGACACACTATTTACCTGTATGTGCAGATGCTGCTAATCTACCCAGATGTGCAGATGATACTGCTTGACAGTGTTACAGGAGATGCTTGTAAGCTAGGCTGGGAAAATCTACTGTCTCCAGTGTGCATGCTTTTGGCAGTGAGGTTTCTAACAATGAAATCTTCCAGAATAAATAAGCAATCAACAAGACACATGTTGCATTTAGCAACCTGTATTGCTCTGCTTATCAAAGCCTGTTTTTTTTCTATTAGCTCAGTTTCTCATCTTGTCAAGAGAGATAAAGAGAGAAGATCACACTGTACTTTGAGTCAGTCCTGACTTAATATAGCAGGAAACCCCACCACTCAACCAGACAGATAAACACAGCCCTCAAGAGATGTGTACTACACAAAAAGGCATATATACACTCCATGCACATCCTATTAGTAAGACATTAGGTGAATGATAGGTGGAGAAAAGCATGAGAAAAGCTCATATGAAAACAAATATGAACCATTATTTGGTTCAAATCTATTGATTATTATTATCATTGTATATTTCGGCAACAATGACTTCTAAATGATAGTAAAATGGATTGAAGACCATGATGTCTTCATTGCAACGAGATCAGGTGCAATGACTAGAGTTTTTCAGTAATAAGTTCATCTGTAGCCAGGTGGTGGTGGCGCATGCCTTTAATCCCAGCACTTGGGAGGCAGAGGCAGGCGGATTTCTGAGTTCAAGAGTTCGAGGCTAGCCTGGTCTACAGAGTGAGTTCCAGGACAGCCAGGGCTACACAGAGAAACCCTGTCTCGAAAAACCAAAAAAAAAAAAAGTTTTCATCTGTTTCCCTACTTCTTGATTCTGTTGGATAAGCGGAAGCCATGTGGCTTACTTTGATGGAAGAGCAAGACATAGATAATGTTGACTCATGTATGAGAAGAATTCTTGAGTGAACTTGCATGTTTTCTACATTTCTTACTCTTTTGAAATCTTTGGGAGAGCATTCATAAGTCAAGCCTGACCAAATAGGACTAGGGAATGTGGCAGAAGGGTCTTCTACATTCATTCCAAACATAGTATTAGAAACAATGTATTAGAGACTCAAGAAAAATCACCTTGAATCTTTCTAATAATTTATGAAGCACCAACCACATCTGATTAGAGAGGAATAGACTTAGAAAAGGCATGCAGCACATATGAACTCATTTCTAATGAGCTTTAGGGATACACTGAACACGTATGAAACAAAATTACACAACATACAGACTTAGTACCACTCTAGCTTGATAGACATGATGGAAAATACAGGTCTGAAATGTTGACTATGTTATTGTTACTCCTGGTGCTACATGGCTTCCTCATTTACTTAATTATGATACATGGAAACAAAGGAGCCTCTACCATTGTCTTGGTATGCCCAGGGCAGAGATAAGCTAATCTGGTTCCCCACTCTGGCCCTTCCCTTATGAATGGAGGACACATTTTTATGCAATACACTTGGACAGGGATAATCTTTCTACTTTAGTGATATTACCAGTAAAAGGACAATGAAAATATCTACTCTATCCATAATGTAAAATTAAAGATAAACTGAAGTAATAAAATAGCTAAACATTTAATTTGCATGATTTTTAGATGAAACAGATGATAATAAATCCTACAGAATTTGAGGCCACCTACTTTCAGTCCTAAAGAAAAAGCATAGAACCCCAAAATTGCTGTTGTACTGGGGTAGAGAGTGGGTTAAAAAGAAGCAAAATCTGGAAGCATAATGTCTGTGTGATGTTTATAATTCTAATCTTAAACTTAATCAAAGAATACCTTAGCTCCCAGCTCCATGGATTTTTGCTGTCAACCACTCAGCCAAAGGATGAGTTATTTCAATGGAGACTTCCAGCCCCCAGAACATTCATAAAATACACCTCTGTCATTTAAAACATCCAGTCTGTGGCTCTTTGTCATGGTATTTAAAGCTAAATTACACACACAGGACCAAACTAGTCCAGTGATTAGTCAATTCTTATTTAATACCCTAAGAATATAAGACTGATGGAGCTTTGAAACTCTTACTACCAGTATATGATCAACAGGAAGATAAACCAAACATAAGATGAATTATAAGATAATCAAGAAAACTCATTTTCTGTATATTTGCATTTGATTTTCAAGTACTTGCTTTTATATCACTGAAGAAAATATAATTGAGGACTTGCTCCATTAGCATAGTACATTAATTTTATGAACTGTTTTTCCATAATCCCTGTCCAGGTACATATCTTTATGACCACATTTTCCTCTGAACAAAAAAAATGATGGATCTTTATTTGATTATCTAAGTAACTTTTGTCTATATAATCACATATATAATCATACTATTTATTTTCAAAACTTACTGCTATTAAAGAAAGCATGCAAAAGACTTCAAAGTAGGGATTAAAGTGTCAAAACACATTTCTTGTCTTGGCAGCTATTTTTTTTCTCAAAGAAATTACACATGGTCTTAAGTCAAGTAAAATACCCATTTCTCCAATGTCAGTTACAATTTCCAGAGCTTTTAAAGTTATGATCATGTATTAAAAGCATGGTCCCCAAGACAAGCAAGATACAGAGAGAGAGGTTTAGGGAAAGGAAATGGATCAGAGGGTTCTGCTTCTATCAGTGGAACAATCAACTGATGAATTTAAAAATGTGAACAGATCATTGGAAAAGAGTGAAACTGTGGAAGGTTGGGGCATGACTGAAAAATTCAAGTCATTGTGGGCATGTCTTTGAAGGGGAGATCTTCTGGCTTCTCACTGTTACTACTTAATGTTTCCTGGCCTCCATGAGATAAGAAGCCTTACTGAGCCATGCACCTTTGCCATGATGTTTCTGTCCCACTGAAGATCTAGACAGAATGATGTAGGGCCACAGGCCTAGTCCTCCAAAGACATGAGTCAAATACATCTTTCCTGTTATCACCTTTCCTGTTATTCCTGTTTCTCTAAGATGTCTTCACAGCAATTGAAAGTTAGGTAATATAAGTGTCAATGTATTCATGGGTTCTCTTCTCAATCTCTTTAATTTGCCCAGCTTCAAAAGTATCTATTGGTATTTTGGTAAGAATAATCAGAAATTAGGAATTAGCAAATTAATACTTTCTTCCCTCATCTATCCATCCATTACTAATTTTAACTGTATTGATTGTTTTTATAACATTAAATGGTATATTTAAATGAATCTCAAATATAGACTCCTTCAATTTTTTTCTACTGCTTTATTCTTCCAAAGACCTACGATTGGTCATCTACAGTATTACTATTATGTTGTCAAGGCTAACAACATATATTCAATCTGAACGTCTATTCTTTCTGCTATGTTACGATTATAGATTGATTTAAAGTTAAAAAACAATTTTATTTACTTTATTGGCATTTACTTTTTTGTGACTGTGTAAATTCTGTTCAAATGCTTATCCAATTAGCATTAGCTTATATTATTTTTTCTTGTACCACATTCTTAGCAATCCAATGTCATATCTTTTGAGAAACTTAAAGAAGTTCCCAAAAGGAAAATAAAATATATTTTTCATATTCCAGCTGTGGTGGCTTTAATAGATGTGCTCACCATAGACTTGTGTGTTTGAATGTTTGGCTCTTAGGGAGTGGCATTCTTAGGAGTCACGGCCTTCTTGCTGTAGGTGACCTTGTCGGAAGTACTCTTCCACAGTCAGGGTAGGCTTTGAGGTCCATGCTCAAGCTATGCCCAGTGTCTCAGTCTCTCGCTGCTGCCTGTGAATCAATGTACTCCTTCTCCAGCATCATGTCTGCCTTCAAGTCGCTTTGTTTTCTTCTATGACAACAATGTACTAAACCTCTGAAACGATAAGCCAGCTCCAATTGCATGTTTTCTTTCATAAGAGTTGAAATGTCCTGATGTCTCTTCACAGGAATAAAACCCAAACTAAGACACTTCCTATTGTTGAAATTCATGCCACAGTTTATTTTATATTTTACAGATACATTCTCATGAAGTTTTGGGTGTTGTCACTATTTAGATCCCTCCCTCCCTCCCTCCCTCCCTCCCTCCCTCCCTTCCTTCCTTCCTTCTTTCCTTCCTTCCTTCCTGACTCATTCCCTCTTCAATGCTGGCCATTCAGACCTTCAGTCTTTCTGTCTATGCCCTCTCAAATTCTAGAATTATAGGCTAGCAACATCACAGGAAACATTTTGCTCTTCAAAACAATAACAATGACCACACCCCAATATTTCTAAAACTGTAATCATAGTCTCCATTTATCAAGTCTTCTCTCCCCCCTTGTGAAAGATATACTCCATGAAATCCTGGCTACAGTTTAGCCTAATTTTAGTGGATGGATAGATGGATGGATGGATGGGTGGATGGATGGATGGACAGATGCTTCTTCATCCCCTTCTTAGTTTGCATCTTCTGCTTGGTGGAACATAAGCAGAAGACACTTCATAAGAAGCCTTTCCATGTCTTAAAAAGGTTTTATTCTATCCTCAAACTTTGGTTAATGTAATGTTTAGACTCATAATTCTAAGTTAAAAAACAATCTCCCTTATAAAACTGACAGCATTACTTTATATCTTTCTACTACCAAGTAATCCTGTGGAAGGCTAGGCCAGTTTCACATCCGTTTCTTTCACTGCCTCTTGTTTATTTATATTCCTAGCAGGATGTAGGGTTTTATTTTTCCTCTATCTTTAAAACTATTCTTTTTATTGTGGAAATATTTTTAGTACAATATATTTTGCTCATGCATTTCTCCTCTCCCAGTTCCTTCCAGAGCCTCCCTCCCAAATTGCCTACCCACCAAACTTGATGTTTGATATTCTCTCCCTCTCCCCTTCTCTCTCTCTGTATCTCTGTCTCTCTCTGTCTCTCTCTCTGTCTCTCTCTCTCTCTCTTTCTCTGTCTCTCTCTGTCTCTCTGTCTCTCTCTCTCTCTCTCTCTCTCTCTCTGTCTCTCTCTCTCACACACACATGCACACACACAGACACACACATGCACACACACAAACACCACAGAACAACACAAAAGAAACATCCTCCATAAAAGTAGAAATCAAAATAAACATTTTGAGATTTCATGAGAATGTGCTTAGGTATGAGACTTCTTCCAGACTAACAGGTATTCAGAAATCCCATTCAATTTAAAGATTAAATGTGTCTCTCTTGACACTAGCACTATTACTTTTTTGTATGTATTTTAAAATGCAGCTCATACTTCCTACTTATAAAACACATGCCTTGCTCTTTAACCTATCTTTTCCTTTAAATTCAAATATTAAATGACCAATCTTCCAATTGTTTCAAAATGTTTTAATTGACATGAAAGACATGAACTGTGACACCTTAATCATAGAAACTACTGTGTTCAATCGTATGGAGTGCACATTCCTTGTGGAGTGGTTATCATCATCCTTCTCCAGAACTCACTCTAACTTCAACTTGTATGCCCATTGAATGGAAACTCTCTGATCCCTTCACCCAGGTTCTGCAATGAAAATCCTGCTGTTTCAGTAAGTTTGACTATTGAAAGTACCTCACCCACATCCATATATGATCAGAATAATTTTGTGGGTGTCTTATTTTAACAATTATAATGTCAGGTTTACTCATGTCATACAATTTATAAGAATATCTCTTAGATTTGAGATTGTATTAATGTTTATTTTATGCTTATGGTGTTTTGCCTGCATGCATGTGTGAATACTATGAATATTTATTGCCAAAGAGTGACATAAAAGGGCATAGCATACTCTGGAACTGGAGTTGCAGTTGTGAACCACTGTGTGCATGATGGGAACTGAACCCCACCCCATCTGCTGGAATAGCAATCGATATTCTTAACTGCTGAAACATCTCCCCAGCTCCTAACCTTCCTCTTTGATGCTGAAAGTAATCAAATGCCCTTATATTTTACATTGTATTTATCCATTCATCTATCTATGGACAATTTCTCAGGATTACCTTCCTCATGCTAAAGAGGATTGATACTAGATAGCAAGAACTGAAGTTAAGAAACGGGGAGGATTTTATCCCTCTGCCTGGAAAATACTTGTATTTTGAGTTAAGCTGGAGGATAGTTGCCAATATAATTCATCTGCCAAATAAAGAAGGAAAACCTGAGAAATTATATAAATACACTAGGACCTACATTGGATGGCCTCGTACTTACAGTAAAACCCAGACTCTACTTTCTACTCTGCAGGGACCTCTCCCACTGTATCTATTCCTTTTCTTTGTCTTGGTCTTGAGGTCCCCAAACCAATAAATTTTAGCTCACTTCACATTGCTCCAATACACTGAAGCCATCATGACTTTAGAACAGCTCTCTGAAGCCAGCTCGTTTCTCAGAGACAGTTTAGGTTTTCCATTCAGAACTCAATTTAAGTGTCATCTCAGAATTGTTTGTGGCCACATAATATGTTTAATGCACTGTATCTTCATTAGAGCCCTTATATATAATGATTTCATATACCCATCTCCTACTATATTCCCTGAAGCTATCATGTAGGCACACAATCCACATTCCATACAAGAGTACATTGTACAACAATATGGAATTCTCTTCACTATTCTGATGTACCTTAATGGTACACTAATTCTCGAAGTGAGAATACAGAATAAGTCTTTGTAATCCTTTGAGGATTTAGTAAAAGAGTGTCCTAATTTAGTAAAAGAGTGTTATTTAGATGCACTCATGAAGAGACAAAACTAAGTAAGGAAGCACCCTGAAATGACTTGTTGTGCCCTTGTAAATCTGAATCTGAAAGTAGTGATAGTTTTCCTTTCTCTCCTCTTCCATTGCTTTCTATGCGCTGAGTAATTGTTAAGGCCTGCAATTGTATTCTGTTGGATATCGAACAGTGCATAAGCAACAAGGGACCTTTCGTTAACTATACACAGTCCAGGCTCACGTGTAAAAAGAAAACTGCAGGAAGTTGAACAAGGAAGGCTGCCTGAGCCCAGGAGCCATTCTGACTTTGCAGAAGTTTGATTCCACATACCTAGCATTACATCTTGGCTTTCTCACTTTCCTGCATACTCACTATGCAGTCAGAAGGAGGGAATCTCATTTCTCCACCTCTCTGCTTCCTATAAAGGAAACAGGAGCATGGTATCTATTCAATATGTTTGCTGTGAGTATTTATTTAGTCATGATATAAACAGAAAATGTACTCTTCAGCTCACATGTTAATCTTAACTGTTATTGCTCTTTCATGTTCTCTGCTGGTGCCGTACTATGGTGGCCATCCTTGCTATTGAGATTGCCTGGGACAGGAGGAAATCAAGGAAAAAAAATGTGCATCTTAGAAATTTTTGTTGGCAGTTATCAAATAAGTTGTATTTGTTATCTATCATTAAAACAACTTGCCTAAGCCCCTGGGAACTCAAAAGGTTGATGGCTGTCATTTTATAGCTTTTTTCCTCAATTAGTATGAAAGATGCGAAACATTGGACCATATCCCAGCCCTTTCTGAGACCTAGGTATGTGGCTATTATTGTTTGGAAAATTGCATCATCCTCTCTGTCTGGCAACAGAAACCCAGTTACACACAGATCCTTCCCCCAGTCAGCATGTGCAACTGATCCAAGAGGAAACATGGTCAACTACTCAGCCTTTGCTTCCAATCTGATTTGTCCTTTGGGCCTTCAGGGCTGACTGCCTTCTCTAGGGAGGATCATTTAGGGCCAGAAATAGAAACTTGGAATCACATGGAGAACACTCATTCTGCTCATAAATACTTTTTGTGGCAGTGAAATCTGGGATCCCATTGAAATGCTTTAAAACCATAAGAATAAAAGCTCCCCCAGTTGAAGGCAGCACCGGAGTCCATGCAAATGAGCAGTGACACTGAGACAGACCACAGATCAGTTTTTCTACTTGAATAAATAACGTTTCTCTACAAAACACAATCTAAGACCCCTTCTGAACCTTTTTGTCCTCCCCACTTCCTCTGCTCTCTTCTCCAAAATAAGCTGTTCCTTAGTTTCTCTATTCCATTTCTGTTTTCCCCTTGATATAGCCAGATTGTTAAATTAAAACGCACCACCCTGTGTCTTTACATGCACCTTATTTTCAGTTTCTATTCTGGGGCCTCACTCTGGTCCATTAGGTATTTAGCATTCTAAGCCAAAGCAAAAAGAGGCTGAAGGCTCAAAGGCATCTCCTGCATTTCTTCACCTCTCTGATTTGAAAGCACATTACCTTCATAATAAAATATCTGGGTTAAACATTTGATCTAGTGAGCAGAAAGAGTCCAGCCCAGCCCTGATCTTTAAAGAAAACTCCTTGCAAAGAATTCCAAACTGATTTTCCACGGACTCTCCAGTCCTCAATCACATAATTTTTCTGTGCCTTTCATACATCAGCAGAGCCCTTCAGAGTCATTTGGGATTATTGATTATGAAGGAGCAAAAATCTTTCACACTGCAAGCAGGGCGACAGCAGCCTCTCTCTCAGGTCGCTTTTCAATCAGTATTTGTGCTCATCAAATGGATTTCATTCCACAGTTCTTCTTAGACTCAGACTGTTTTTTAAGGTACTGTTACTTGTTGAGGAGTGACCATATAAGAAGTTTAAAATCTGTAGATTTAATGTGCCCAACACTTCATTTCATGCACCGTTTGCTCCATTGTTCAAAGTAAACAGTAGTTTAAGTCTCCATGGTGTATTCTGTTCAGGACTTCAGTTTTTTTTTTTTTTTACAATATTAGCATATCACTTTAAAAAATCTGCTACACCAGAAAGGAGTCAAACAATACTTTATAATCTGTCACATTAACTTTATGGTTCCTATTTGCAAAGCATTCTTGTTGATAAGGTTAACATATTCAGTGGCACTTTCCCATGTTTTCTTATTCCTCCCTTGAAACAAGATGACTTCCAAAGAACGGACGATGGTACAGAGGGCAGCAGCAAGCACATGGGAAGTGCCTCCGCATATCACAACTCACATTATTAAACAGCCACTTAAAACTAACAAACCATTATTAACCCTGGAACATTTTGGATGAGTTGTATGCAAAAATGTTCAGATCTGCCAAATAAGTGTCCCCAAGTAACCCTAAGAAATTTAAAAGGAAACTAAAAGATGAGTTTTTAATACCAAGTCCAAGGCAAAGGGTTCTAGGTAGCTTTTGGCCCCTGTAGGCTAACCCATGTATTCATTTGGGTATAAAATATGTAATCAAATGTCTACAACATACTAGACCCTGTGAGATACACTGGGTGAGCAGGAGTGATAAAAATCACAGGTAGCACTAGAACCCACAAGCCATAAAACTAATAATGCTGGCACAGACGGGAGTTACACATCAAAAGTGAGAGGCATGGTGAGGATGGGTTGGCTTCAGACAAAGGTGATTATACTTGCTGACTATGAAAACCAGTCACAAAGATAAAATCTTTGTAGACATTTTATGTATGATTAACATTTCCAAACTTCAGCATGGAAGATAGCAACTACCCAAAATAGTGCTACAATATTGATTTGAAAAACCTCAACTTTTCAATAAGAATAGTTTTTGCTTAGATTTTAGAAATAACAACATGACCTTTAATCTGCTTTGTATTCAAATAAGGTATTTTCCCTAACGTATGATCTACCCTATTAGTCTTTCTTTTCTGTGAGCTAAGAGAAAACAAAGCACTGAAAGATAGAAATTTGATATGTATTCCAGGCTCACCTCAAAATTATAATCCCCTTGCCTCATCCTCATGAATGCTAAGATCACAAGTACAGTTATACCTGGTTTACATGAATTACTGAAATGAAGACTTTCCTAGCTTACCACAGTTACTATATCCTATAACCACATATGGCATTTTAGTGTTTGATGGGCTAGATATATAAAATCACAAATAACCACTCATCATAAAACAGAGAAAAGAATCACTACTAATTCAAATTCATCTATTCGGTGCTTATTAAGCAATTATTTGGGGGACATGGAGATGGCAAAGCATATTTGAAGTCAACAGCATTAAAACATTAGAGCAGGGGATTTAGGAAAGTGGTATTTAATAGACATACAAAGATGGAGTCAAGGAGAAGGTGGCATTCCTAGAAACATATCGAACCTGCTCCTTTTGGAGTGAGTGTAGACATGGCGTCAGGTAGAGAGAATAGAGGCTATTTTTAGGACAGGGGTACAGGAGAACAGCAATGTGACAGACGGAAACAACAGAATTGAGAATGACGAAGATCTGAGAAAGGAGCATTACTTGACGGGGTGGTGACAGGACAATGGAAGAATTAAGAAAATCTAGAGATGGTGAAACCATCAACTATAAGGGTTGCTTCCCACCTACAATAGGGATGTGTCTTAGAATATGTTCCCGTAGTCTCTAAAATTGTGATAAATTGGGTGTTTGTGATATAAGGCTAAGACAGGACAATTTTGGTGTCCAATTGTCACGTCTGACACCATTGATACCCAAATTATCTCCAGCTTCATCATGCATCATTTCCCCAGAAGTGTTCTCTGTCACATGAGTGCCTCTCCCATTGAGCTTCTGTGTCCTTGCACAAAATGTTTTAGTGTCACTTCCTTTTCCTTCAACCAGAAAGGTCTACTCTCCAATGCTTCTCAAGACAAACATGAAATGTTACCACTGTTTGAGGCGTTCCTCAATCCCTGTCCTGCATTCTTCTTAGAGTTGTGCAGTAAAAACCCATTTCTCAGGGGAGCTTAATTAACTGCATAAATAACTGCTCCACCATAGGATTTTTGAGAATATTGAGATTTCAAGTCATCATTTATACAATCCAGAGCTCTAACACATCACTTGGTACTTAGTAGTTGCTCATTACATAAAGGTTTACTTTTATAGAATATGCTAAGGCAATAGTCATGTAAGAAAGACTCATATACTTTAGACTGAAAATACTGCTCTATGGAAAGAAGGTATGTGGGGTGTGTGTGTTTTGGCTTTATTATTCAAATAATACAGATATACAAAGAACCTGACATCCTACTAGTACTAGCCTCTTATATTCACTTTCTTGGTATAATTAGTAACTATCTTTGAGGTAAAGTTCTATGTACATTTTCATTAGTATATACTACACATATGTACATTTGTAAAGAAGTTATAGATATTTTTTCTTACTTATTTGGTACGTGTGAGACAGAATCCTATTATAAACTCAGGGTAGTCTAGATGAAACAGGAAACTCTGACTTGATTTTAACTCATGATTCTCCTGACCCTTTCTTTCAAGTGCTGGGATTTCAAGTGCATCAGTGGTCCAGACAGCAAGACACAGCTTTCTCCCAGCTGGTCCACCCAGAAGTAATGCCATATGCAAAGCTCATATGAACTCACAGAGACTGAAGCCCAGTCATGGGGCCTACATGGGTTTGTATCAGGTGCTCTGCACATATATTATAGCTTTTGAATTAGTACTTTTATGAATGTGTGAATGGGTAGGTCTCTGGTTCTTGTGTTTGTTCTAGGGGCTTGTTTCCTTCTGTTGGCTTGTCTTAGCCAATCTCATTTCATTTTATCTTGTTTTATTTTGTTTAGTTGTTATCTCTTAGAAGCCTGTTCTTTTCTGTTGAGAAACAGAAATGTAGTGTATCTGGATGGGAGAGGAGGTGTTGAGGCACTGGGAGTAGTAGCAGGGGAAAAATTCCATTCAAATTACATCATATGAGAAAAGAAGCTATGTTTAAAAAAAAGGGGAAATATCATATAATAAAAATCACAGAAATCTTAAAAATTCAAGATCTCCATCCTATAGACAAGTGATATGCATATATATATATGTGCATATATATATATGGCACATTGCTAGATTCATTGAAGGACCATCAAAATTCCAAGGCTATCCATACAGAAATAGAAAAGAAGTATTATAAAATTCACACTGAGACACAAAATACTCTGAATAGTCAAAATTATCTTAAACATCAGACAAAGCAATGCTAGAGAAATCAATAGCTGATTTCAAATTATACTACAGAGCCACAGTGACACAAACTTTATAGCAGTGGTACAAAAGGAGACACATAGCCCAACAGAACAAAAGAACCAGAATTAAACCCACATGGCCACAGCTACTTAAGTTTTAACAAAACTGTCAGAAGTATAAATCAAATCAAAAGGAAGGCAGTTTCTTTATCAAATGGTGCTTGGAAAACTGGATAGTTGCATGTACAAGAATGTCACTCAAACCCTGTTCCTCACCCTGAACAAAAATAAATTCAGAATGAATCAAAACCGTTAATGGGAGACCTGAGTCTTTGTAATTGCTGGGACAAAACATTTGAATATGCAGGCATAGACATAAGTTTCCTGAGAAGTGTCCCTATACACGAGGAAACAATTTCAAGCACTTACAATTCATGGCACCACATGGAATTGAAAAGTTTGTACAACAAAGGAAAATAAGTCAGCAATCACAATGAAGAGACATCTACAGAACTGGGGAAATTTTGCTTTCTATATACTTGGTGGGGTTATTATATAGAACTTATATGGAATTGTTTTTATTTTCATTATTTTTTGAAGATTTATACAAGTTTTTAAGCTGGAATCAATCATCAAGTTACAGATATGAGGAAATATTTGGAATTTCTATTTTTATATGCACATATGTGTATGTATTTGTAGTGCATGCATACATTCACATGCATGTCCTGGTGTGCTTACCTATGAGACACACGTGGGGCCCAGGGTTAATGCTGGGCATCTTTCTCAATCACTCTGCACCTTATTGATTTTTATTTTTACTTTTTCATGCCATATATTTTGATAATGTTTTCCCCTAGCTCCCCCCCATACAACATTATGTTGGTTCTCTATCAGTCCCTCCAACAAAAGGAAATCCAAAAATGAAAATCAAAGAATTTATAGAGATTATGGAAGCATTCATATGACTTGCACAAGTTTAAGCCAGACAAAAATCTATCTATCTATCTATCTATCTATCTATCTATCTATCTATCTATCTATCTATCTGTAAAACTGGATATTTTATTTACCCCATTCCCCCCTCCCACCCAGGAGGAACCCCTTATCCCATTCCCCCTCCTCCTGCTTCTATGAGGATGTGCCTCCACCTATTCCCCAACTCCCACCTCCTCACCCTCGAATTCCCCCACACAGGGCATCCAGCTTTCATAAGACCAAGGATCTCCTTTCCCACCTATGCCTGACAGGACTATCCTCCCTTGCATATACAGCTGGAGCCATGGGTCCCTCCCTAAGTGCTCCCAGGCTGGTGGTTTAGATCCTGGGGGCTCTGGTTGGTTGGTATTGTTTCTCTCCTCATGGGGTCACAAACCCTTTCAGCTCCTTCAGTCTTCACTCTAATTCCTCCATTGGGAACCTCATGATCAGTTCAATGACTAGCTGTGGGCATCTGCCTCTGAATATGTCAGACTCTTGCAGACCTCTAAGAAGACAACTATGTCAGGCTCCTGTCAGCATGCACTTCCTGACATCCACATCAGCCAGACAAAAATCTTAGCACTGAAAAGTTGATGCATTTTATTTTTGAGACATGGATTCTCCCAGATTCAGACTTTCAAGAATCTATATTGGCAGCTAGACAATGATCACCCAGGATATGGTTATCTTCTTTCCCCAGAACTGAGGGTGAGTATACTGCCATACCCAGCTTTTCTTTGGGGGGTGGGTGGTACTGAGGATCTGAACTGAGAGCCTTATGCTTGACTAACATTACCTATTGAATCATCTCCCTACCCTGATACTTTTGTATTTTGATTAAGTCTTTTCTCCCATGAACTTAACATAAAAGTTTTTGTGTGCGATGAAGTCTTGCTATAACATTTAGGCTGAAAATGTTGGGGTCAGGAGTTCTACAGACCCAGACTTTCAAGGGTTGGAATTATGGTTTTGAGCCACCTTGGTGGAGATCAAACAGGACAGTGTGCTGCTTTACGGCCTCTATAGAAATCAGTATGGAAGTTACACAGGACCTTGGTTATGGAACCATATGATGCAGCTCTATCATCATGGTATCAACTCAAAGGAATGTAACTTAGCATGTTTAGAAATACTTGTATGTCCGTGTACATTGTAGTATATTCAAAGCCTCTGAGGAACCAGAGGCTATCAATAAGTAAATAAACATACATGTATATGTAGGACTTACACCCAGTAGGGCTTTAATCAGCCACAATGGATGAAATGTTATCATTTGCAGAAAAGTGGATGGCATTAGAGATCCTCATATTAAACAAAATCAAGCAAGCTAAAAGAGACAGCTGTCTTATGTGTGCTCTCTACACAGGCTGTAGTATATAGACGTGATATGAAAGTTGTAAGTGGGGGATTTAGCAGAGGAAAGGGCCAAAGAGAATGGGGCAAGGGTCAATGAAGAATAAAGAAGTTGGGGAGAAGGAGAACAATATTGTGTGTTCTCTATCGGATTTAGAACTTAAGATCTTAAAATACTTTTTATACACGTATGCACACATTCATACATTGATACCTTCATATGTAGCTTATGAAAGCAGAAAGGGAATATTTTGGAGAATAAAGGAGACCAAAGGGCTGGGGACAAAGGGGCAGTTATGATGACATAAATATGAGGCAAGTAAAATGATGTAAGCCACAAAATATCTATTGTTTTATACACTTGATAAAATATTTACTATAGAAGAGTACATGGTTAGAGTACTGTTGCAACCGTGAAAACTGAGAATCACCCTAATTGTTCATAGCAGTCAAATAAGTTATATCATAGCTGCATGGTTTTGTTAGTTTCAGGCACACTATAGGAAATCAGTCTTTTCCTCCAATCCCATGTCTACTTCTCCAAAGGCTGTTTGATTTTACATCTCTCTCTTTAATAATACTTTCAAATAACTGCAATACAGGGCTATGTGTACATCTGATAATGCACTTCCTTCAAGATCATTACTTATTTCCAGACTTCTAATAACCCTGTCAAACTTCTCTTCCTACACAAAGTGAAGAATACAGTTATTTTGGTAAGCTTGTACCAGTTTCTTCTTCATTTTGACATCAAACTTGAGAACAAGACAACAGCTTTTGATTTCTTATTAATTATAGGTGCAGGTTGGATGGTCACTATATTTAAGGAGTTATGAAGGGAACAGTAATAAAACTCGAGCATCCATTACTCAGTTTTATAGACATCACTAGATACTTAAACATAGTCAATTTGGATCACAGAAGGAGAAAACAACAATTTCTATCTGCCTGTTTCTTTATTCACCAGGGGTTTTTTTTTTTTTGTACCTATTCACTGACTACCTTGTTACATCAAGAATTGAGTCAAACATCTATGAAAGCAACCTAGAAGAATCAAACGAACAAATAAAAAGATGGACATTCACAAACTTCACAAAATGGCTTGAAAATAGGGCCATGGAAAAATGGGAGCAGATAAAATAAAGATCGCTCGGAAAGACAAACAGCTGGCTATGGTTAAATGTTAAAGTAAAAGGTTGACTTCTGTAAGAAATAACAGAAAGTCAGACAAACTACTGAGTCCAACTGGAATCCTCAAATGGCTTAGGAAATGGAAAGCCCGTTCCAGACTGAGAAGTTGGTGCTTTCTATGTGTTAGGATATGGCTAGAATCTTGAAGTGCGGCTGATTCACATGGGTGGTACTGACTGACCTGTTGGGCATGGAAGTTCACAGGCAGGTAGAGGATAGCACAGGCATTAAGCATATGGGGAAAACACAGTGGCTCAGGAGGGCATTGCTGGATCAGGAATTCTTGAATGAAGGCAGGAAGTTATGGGCGAGGGTGGGGGGAGAATCATAATTATGGTATTCGTGACAGCCAGAATCATGTGAAAAAGTGAGCAGGTGTTGAGTGAGTAGGGGAAAGCAGGACAAACATCAAGGCAGGTCAACCTCACCAGGTAGGAATTGGCTGAAAAGAGGAAAATACCATGGAAGAAAAAGAGAAATACGGTTCTATAAAGAAGTGTATGTGCCACATCTTACAATGGGGTCCTGTCACTACTATAAAAGACCAAGCCCAGTGAAGCCCAAGTGGCAAGACATGACTTCTCCCACAAGAGTCCTTTAAATTCCCTCTGATTAATGATTAGTGTTCCATACTTTTAGCCTTCGGTAGAAGTGTTAAATGTGGTCAAATGGCTTCAGCTGGGGGATCAGAGGGCTTCTAGGGCTGGGGGCCAAGCAGGTCATCATATTCAATTACTGGCTTTGGCTGGAGGAGGACGAAAAATTGTGGTTTTGGCAGGTCCACTAGAATTATAGGGCCTTAATTAGATTACTGGATCAACCTCTGCCTAGCAATGAATGTCCTTGGGGAGGTCGTTTAATCTCTCTGTGAGATGATGTCTGAGTTTTCACGACTAAAAAATGAAATAGTATTTTAGAGGCCCCTTATAGGAGAAATCTGTAAAAGCAGCAGTGTTGCCAAAAGGATTAGGATTTTAGCTGATCCTTCAGTTATATACCTTCATTCATCCCTGTCTGTGGAGGGTTGGCGGGTGGAGTCGGGGGAGGAGAGAAAAAAGTTAAATAAATAAAAGAGAGCTCAGAGAATTTCCCTCAAATAACTCTTGCAAAGCAATATAATAGCTTTATATTTATGATGGTTGATGGAGCTAACTTTGTTGGACTGAAATTGGTTGTGTTATAAAATAGCACAATATGACGGAGTCATTCACCTTCAGAAAAATCTGTAAATGAGAAACTGCAGGGACAGGGTGACTTTGTATTTCCACTACCCGGGGAAGGCTGGGCCCCAGACACTGAAAAGCACACTACTGAGAAAAGGGGTCAGCAGTACAGTATGGCAGGCTGACTGTATAGAGAGAATCAGATTAAGTCAAGGGCTATTTATGCTTGGGAAATGGTATGAATTTGGATCCCAACCAATAGAACACCATTTAGCTGAGAATAAAAGCCTTTTCTCCAAAGTCTCCCATGACAAGGTACAGCAAACGGCTGAAAGTACAATGAAGGACACACAGATCAATCCTAGCCAGTATTACTAAACTTCTACCTTTTGTTGAATATAGTTCTTTTTAAAGGATCAACAGTGGACTATATTCTAAACATTTGGGAGCAAGAGTCGCTATATTTTTATTTAAAATTGGAGCTAAAAGAAACCACTCATAAATGGAGGGCATTTCTCACACAAAGATTTTTTTTTCACTAGGAAAAACTGCTTGGAAACATCTTTCAGCTTCTGGGATGACCTGGGTGTCATTAAAAGTTACAAATGGAAATAATAGAGGTTATGCTTATCCAATGATGATTTTTAAAAAGCATCTTTATGTTTAGAGTTAAAACAGAGGCAAGAGTTGTCAGTGTGTGTGATACTACACAGTATTACACAGTGGAGAGTTTTCCAAGTTAGAAAGCTAAACGATCTCCATATCCATAGCAATACTGTCTAAGTATTAGGAAAACCTAGAGGCATCGTTTTGTTTGTCTGCTTTTGGTTTTCTTAAAGTAATGCCTAAGAGCTTCCTTTAATCAAATAAATCAGAAATAAATAAATCTCTATGGGGCAGATACAGTAATAGTGATTTCATTGCATAGCTGGGGTATTGAACTCTTGCCTTAGCATATCTCTTCAGATGTGCAATTAGATCTATAACATGTCAAGGCTTTCTAAATTGGGAACTCAATTTCCTGTGCTCTAATACCAGGATCACAAAACATAGTATCCACTATGTGATGGTTTGAATATGCTTGGGCCAGGAAGTAGCACTATAAAGAGGTCTGGCCTTGTTGGAATAGATATGGCCTTGTTAGAGGAAGTGTGTCACTGTGGAAGAGGGCTTTGAGACCCTCTTCTTCCAGACTGCCTGGCAGACAGTCCTCTCCTGTTTGCCTTCAGAACAAGATGTAGAACTTTCAGCTCTTCTAGTGCCTAGACATTGCTTCCCACCATGATGATAATGGACCAAACCTCAGAACCTCTAAGTCAACTTCAATTAAATGTTGTCTTTTATAAGAGTTGTCTTGGTTAGAGTGTCTCTTCACAGCAATAGAAACCCTAACTAAGACACACCGTTTAATGGTTATTTGATTTTCTAGGTTGGTTTTCTATAGGGGTTTAAGGAATGTAATCCACTCATCCAAGACCACCTATCTACTTGCTAGTTGTCTTTCTTACTTTGAATCAATAAATGGGACGTTTTATTTCTAAGATGTCCCCATTGTTATTCAAAACATTCCCACAGAATTTCTAGGAAATGTTTATAAAAGCAAGAAAGGAAACACATAGGTTCAGACATATACAAGGTGGAGGGAAAATATTGGGTTCTTAATGCCTTTATTAGATACTGTCCTCAGGAGAAGCCACTTAACTGCCTTATTTTGTTCAAAAAGGGAGTGATCCACTTCTATTTATTTATAATAATTATATATAAATGTGCAAATCACACAGTCTTTGATCTTCTTCCCGTGCAGGGATCTATCATCATAGCTTGCCTGGCATACACATCTCCTAAACCTGGAACTTTAGTCTTAAAACTGAGACAGACCTGGGAAAACATCCCTTAAAAGGATCTGGGGGTTCAAAGAGTTCAATGTCAAATGGATCTAGGATGAACTAGCAACCTGCTCACAACTCTGCTTTCTAAGATTGATCTGCTCTACCTCAGAGGCTTCACTGATCACCTACAGTAACTAAAGGGAAACGAGAAGATTAGAGAAGGAATTAAAGATGTCCCAGATCTCACATCTCATTTCTTGAGTGCACAGAATGAGAAATCAGCAAACACTATACTATTGTTCTTATAATGAATCATTTGCTCAGTAATTTTAGAGATGAACTCTCAGAAGATTATCATAGTCACAGTTTCAGTAAAAGCAACGTCTAAGAGTACATTATCATCTGAAATGTAGTCCAGGAGCTCAGAGACCAACAGGAGTCGTCAGTCCAGAGAATTTGGCTGCTCTCATTCACATGATCAGAAGTCAACACAATGCTGAAACAACATGGGTACAATTAACATGTGATAGCACTCAGCCATATGCACCATCCTGACTGATTTATATAGATTAAAATCCATCACTACCATCTAACTTTCATATATCACTGGGAGGTACTATGCACGATACTAGAGCAGAAAAAGAATCATTTGTTTTACCTATCTGTGAACTCGACTATTCACAATAAAACCTAGTCTGGTGATGTGACATGTGGCCACTGATACAATAGTGGCATGGATATCATGAAAGAAACCAATTACTTTCTGATTGTATTTAAGTCTGTATCCACAAGATAAACACTATATTTGGCACCATTATTGGACCTGTGGCTAGACAAGTCTTAGACTCCAGGAGTGAGCCTACAACTATCATTTTACTAATTGGATATAGTAATAAATTGGTTCTGAGTCATAATGAGTTAGCATTATATCCAGAGACTAATGCATCTCTCAACCCTCATCAGACAAGCGTATATTTACAGTAGATGATGATTAAAACACAGAGACTCAAAGCTGTTCAATGTGCAAAGAATAAGAGACTGTGAAATGTTCATCCCTAAATAGGACATCTATATAATACCCCTCCTCCCAAGGCTGAGGGATCATTACAGAAGAGGGAACAGAAAGAATGTAAAAGCCTAGTATGGTAGATGATTACAAGGGTTTCTTAAAAATAATTTGCTTTAATATAGAAAGTCTACAAAACAGCTGACATCTATCTTATCGGGCCCATAACTGATCATTCTTTACAAAGCATTTGAAATAAACACAAGATGACGGAAGAAGCCCAATTAATGTTATTAATCTAACACTCAACAGGAGAAATTACAAATGATAGGTTCTGGCTAGCAGTAACAGACAAAGGGAAAAATAGGTTGTGTGAAGAAAGAGAATTATATGGCAAATTAGATTTGCTGCCCACAAATTTTGACTAAACTTAAAGGAAATTAATCAACCACTTTCTACTAGCTCTGCTGATCACAGAAAGCCTGACTCCACTTGACATAAGCAAATAAAGATGGTAACACTTGACATGTAATTCGTGGCTTACTTAATTGGGTTGCTTCACAAACTCCTTTCAGTAATCAATGTTTCGTAGTAGAATTCTCAAAAGAGACATTGGGCTGTTGGGAGCAGAAAATGACAGGGTTGTATTTCCTTGAATCTTCTATTCAGGAGCAGTGGTCCAAGCTCCAAATTGTAAAGCCTCTTGTCTATAAATCCTTGCCATTATGACATTCTCTGGGTCCCCTTGAGACCTTATAACCCACTTTAGCAAAGTGGACTTCCAAGAATCACATTGCCTTAACTTGCATCTACACTATTTGGCCCATAGTAGATCATCTTAGAGTGTCTCTGTTTCTGTGTCTAGTGGGAATGTCTGAATCTACTTCATGAGGCCAATGAAGAGTTACGTAGTATAGTACACTTATAGCACTCAGACTAGCATCTGCCCATTGAAATGCGACTAGTGCTTTATTTCATTATTGACTTTGTGGTCTTACATTTCACATGTTACTGTCCCTCTTGTAGATAAAGTTTAATTAGAACAATAGTTAGGTCCTTCTGGAGGACAGATTGTCCCAATCTGCTGCAAGATAGCCTCAGGATAAAACGTGATATCAGCATGTACAGTTACTCAACATAAAAGACTGAAGAACATCAGGGTTTAGGACAGCTTTAGGTTTATAGGTTCCTATTTTGTTTGGGATTTTATGTAAGCTAAACCAAGTTTGAACATGGTAAAAATCTGTTTGAATATTGCTTCATAAAAGATGAAGTAAAAATGCCAAGTAGGTTATTGATGACAGGGTCAATCTATTTCTGATTCAAAGTGCCACTTAAACTACATACTCAAATCACTAAGACACTTTTCCAATTCTAGATTCTGAAGGTCTTGAAATCAGGTGACTTTTAGCTTTTTGAGTGATACTGGAATATAAGGATGGGGGCAATGAGTCACACATGCTCAGATCACATTACCCATTCAGTGGAAGAAGATAGCCTGCTAAGAGCCACTTCTCATTCCTTCAATAATTTCATTATTATAATGCATAATTCTTGCTTGTCAACATTTCAAATGAAGACATCAGTTAAACAATATAAAAAAGCAGGACACCCTGGAAAAGTAAATGTTAGTGTGTATGTTTATATACGTGTATGTGTACATATTTGTATACACATGCACAAGCACACACAAACCAGGTCTATGTTTCCAACAGTATTAAATAGTTTTCAATGAGGGATAAATAGAAGACAAAAAGTCTCTCATCATGATCTTTGGCTGATTCACCAGGAGGTAACGTGAACTAGCAAGGAGGGATGGGTTTTTGCCAACTGCCTCTGTAAAACAATCAGTCATGCTTAGAGAAAAAAAAACCACACTGCTCCTGGCAGCAGCATCCTCTGTAAAATAATGCCAAAATGTCTTTCATCTCTTTAGATCCTATTTCCATGAGCTCAGAAATGCCTTCAGAAAATATCTTCCTGTAAAGGGAGATCCATACAGTTATGTGGTCCTTCTCAGAACCCTATGGATATGGAACAATATTCTATTTCTAACACGAAAGTTGTGATCCTAATCTGGTCATCCAACTCTTCTGGTTCTTTCCCTCTTCAACTCAGAAGTATCTAGCAGGATGCTGGGCCTAGAGTATGTCTGGCAAGTTGGACATGAAGTCAGTTGACCTGTGGCAGCAGAACAGATTTTAGCTCTATTTCCTACCTTTTCATGAACAAAATTCCCTGACAGAAAAAATATGCAGGACTTCAGGAGTTTATTCCTGGGTATAGAGTTTGTCACTGTGTTGACAAGTAAGGTACAGAAAGTAGTGGCCAAGCAGAAGTGGTGAAGCAAAGGGATACTTTCTGCATGGATAATGAGGTATGAAGTTCAACAATTATTACACAATTTTTAAATTAAATATATTGTTCAATATTTATATGTAAATATAACTGTGTTTGAATCCAACCCACTCCATTTTCTCCCCTTCAGTTCCTCCCTTACCCTGCTCCACTTTCTTCTTCCAACATCATGTGTGCCCTCTTGTCATCTGTTTATCATCCTCTTTGTTTGTCTTCTCTCTCTCTCTCTCTCTCTCTCTCTCTCTCTCTCTCTCTCTCTCTCTCTCTCTCTCTCTGTGTGTGTGTGTGTTTGTATGTTTATTATTTAGCTTTAATAGCCACTGAGTTCATTTAGTGCTGCTTGTATGTGTATGTGTAAGCGACCACCTACTGGTGCATGGGTCCAAATCTCTGAAGAAAAGTAACTCCACCCTTCCCAGTATCCATGAACTACAATAGCTCCTAGGACATTGATAAGTTTCCTGAGCCTCTCGCCCATTCATGCTGGCTGGCTTGATCTTGTAGTAGTCTTATGCATATCATCTCAGCCATTGTGAGTTCATCTATGTGACTGCCTATTCCAACTTTTAAGTTGCAGCGGAGAACTACAACATCCTCACATACTGCTTTTTTAGTTTCTCACTAGAACTCAGTGTTCTCTCTGCCTTGGTCCATGCTGTTGGTTCTCCATGGAATGCCACAGCCTATCCCATTTCTTTTCCTCTATTCTTTTCTCATCTGATATATTCTAACTGCAGTCTCCCCTAAAATCTCTCTTTCTAGTGCTCCATTACCCTAGATCACTGCTTCTCCCTTTCTCTCCAGAAAAGACCATGATTCCCAGTGATATCAACTGAACAAAGCATTACAAGGTAAAAATAAGGATAGGCATACACCCTCATATCAAGGCTGGATAAGTCCACCCAGTAGAAGGAAAAGGGTCCCAAGAGCAGGCAAAAGATCAGACGCCCCCATTCATAGTCTTAGGAGTTCACCAAAAACCCCAAGCTAAAAAACTACTTCATGTATGCAGCAGGTTTAGTATAGCCGTTGTAGGTTTAATAGTTGCCTCTTCAGACTCTTCCTGCTTAGTTGATTTTGTGTGCTGTGTTCTACTGGTGTCCCTGATCCCTCTGACTCCTTTAATCCTTTCTCTCCATCTTCTATATGGCTCTCTGATCTCTGCCCATGGGTCACTTCAGCTCCCCCCAACAACTGCTGGAGGAGGCCTTGGGTTCTGATGAGGATTTGAGTCTAGACCATTTGTACTCTGAAGACTGACAAGGCAAACCTTATTCTTCTGCCCTTGCAAACACTGACAGGACTCTCATGTCTTCCTCTGACCTGTTTCAACTACCAAGGCTATCCAGATACTTCCAACCATTGGCTGAGAGATTGTTTTATACTTTGTTGTGCCTGCACATTACTTAGGAAAAGAATAAAATCCTGCAATGTAGGAGTTTTGAACTTTGTGAGATTTGCACTATCTCCATTTTGGAGATCCACAAAAACAAGTTTGCCTACTGACACATCATTGATTCAGCACTTTTTGTGGACCCTGAAACAAACCAACTACAATTTTTGTACACCTGCCTAACTAACCTCTTGCCACCAAGAGATCTAGTTACTCCACTATTAAACACATTTTCACAGATAGGCAGGTACTATAATTTCTAGTACTGTTATTATGGTATTAATTTAATTGAAATTACCCTGGAAACAAGCCAAATGTGTTTGATGACAGTAAAATGTTTTAATAAATTATGGTATATGTCTATACACACACACACACACATGTATGTATGTATGTATGTATGTATGTATGTTTCCATCTGTCAGAGAGAGCTAGTGAATTAAAACTACATGGGAAGATTATCTAGTGCTGAGAATAGCAAATATTTTTTGAAGGAATGAATAAATTACCAAGATAAAGTACAACTGAGAAAGTCAAGTCAGAAGATACTGTAGAAAGTACTCAGTTTAAGCTCTTTATACTCACAGACACATAGTAAATACCAAGAAAGCAGTAATGGTATGGAAGTACTTTGTGTTTTACACAATAATGTTCCCTCTTAAAAAAGAGTCATGCAAATGTATTACTTATGAAATTAAAAATTACCATGGGAAAATAAATAATCTGAATGGCATCAGTTCTGGGCAACAAGTAAGCATCGGGTTAGATCTGGCTGCTTAGAAACGTTTGACTTCCCTCAAATTTTATTTTTATGTTTGTAGAAGAAAGAATGAGCTTAAAGGTCCAAGACCTAGGATCTGAAAACTATGACCTGGTTAGCTTCAGTCCAGTCAGTGGACTTACAGGTAATTTCTCTAAGTAGAGGAACTCTGTCTATATTTCAAGGTAACTCTGAGCATAAATAAGATGAGGCAGCCAACACCTCTGTTACATTATGAAACACTGAGGATATAATCTATCATTATAATTATGACTCTCATAAAGTCCTAACAAAGAGTCTCACACAGATAAGGCATATAATACACATTAAAGAAATGAATGACAGTATTAGAATGTGTGAATTTAATCTTTGGCTTCCTTAAGCATTAATTTCATCTAAAGGACTTTTTAAAAAATTTTTCAGGGATATGTCATTGGGAAATAACAAATTTTGAATCCCTTATTTTGTCTCATGTAAGATACTACTGGTTTTAATATATGAATTATGTTTATGCACTACTAAAGTTGAAAAGAGAATTATATTAAATAAGTTGTGGCACATATGATACTTGGTTTTGAAAATGTGCATTTGAGAAGCTATGGGATATCATATTTAAATGAAAGGCTTCAGGTAAATTAGCTGATTAATTATACATTGTGTCTTTCAAACAAAATTACTAATTTAATAACCAGGGTGTTTTTCTCATACCAGTGATGTTCTACTTTTGCCTTTGGATATGCTGGCCATAGCATTTTTTTCATGGTTTAAAAATTATAGAGAATAGTTAATTACTAGTGAATGCTGACCTTTTCCCTATTATGAGTAATTATGCTATTAAAAGCATCATTTCAGCCTTAATTTGATATACAAATTATTCAATTACCTAGTCTGCAGTTTAAGGACTTTCAGCAACCACTGGTTTTTGGTGAGAAGGGATGTCCTGAGCATAGAATATTTTCACCATATTCTCTGCTGCAGAAATTTTTAGCCATGTCAAAACAAAATTAAAGTAGAATCTAAACCAATAACTCTATTAAAATGCTTTGTAACATCAAGTTATAACCAATATGCCACTACTGAAAACATTTCCAAGAGGAATAGATCAGAAAACCCATAAAAATACCTTTGCGAAGGTAGAACTAAAGCATTTCACTAAAAAATAAACATAGAGTTAAAGGAGTTGGATTAAGTCTCTATAAAACTTGCTCGTGGAATTAACTTGCATATTTTTCATGTCTGTTTTGGTTGTAGAAACACTGATGATGGTGGTAGCGATCACAGACGTGGTGATTGTGTGTGTGGTGATGGAGGTGATGATAGTTGTCTAGAAGGTACCAGTAGTGATGGCAGTGGTGGTAAAGAAGGCTGTACTGATGATGCTGGTACTGGTGGCAGTGTTGATACAGGCAATGGTAGGGATTAATATGATAGTGTAGATCCCATTCCTTAATATCTTCTATAGAACAGAAGAGCAGAATACTTAGAGGACTAATGGTGCATATAGGCAGTAGAATGTGGACAAAACAAACAAACAAACAAACAAACAACAAACAAAGCTGACTTTGACTCCTAATTTCTTCAATTTACCAGCTGTAGTGTCTGGGCAATCAGTGCCTCTGCTTCCTCATCCAATTTCCTGACACCAATATCAACTCCAGACTTGTGGGTATTGGTAATGAGTTTCAAAAGCTTGTCTCACAGAAGAGTTTCAGTAAATGGGAAAAGGGGAGGGAGAATAATTTTATTTATTCTGTGTCTTTTTTTATTACAATACAGTAATAGAAGAGAGCTGGTTACAAATAAAACAAAAGGCTGTGTGGAAGCCTGGTAGCTTCTGATTCAGAACAAGAAGAATGGTCACTTACTTGAGGAAATTCCCTTTTCCAATTGTACTTATAACTATTGTCTTTCTGAAGATTTTTAATGTGGTGGTGCATGTTGGTGGGTGCTTAAAGGCTGTCAAAATGACCTATACCAAAAGCAGTGTTGGTTACTTCCCCTTTGACCTAGTCGTAATATATCTCTAAACCCAGGAAGGCAATCCTATTTCTTCACTCTTCCATAGCTTCCAAGGACGGTCATTCACTGGGAAGAATTACTAGCAGGAGATACAAAAAAGGTAAGAACAGGGGATCTTGTTCCCTGCTTGCCTCCAGTTCCTCTTCTCTGGCTTTTGCCTTTTGTCACATGTTTCTTTCTCTGGGTTTCAACAAGAAATCCTTCTGTGCATAGTTCGACCTCCCTTTGGGGATTCTTCTGTAACTACCTCCAGGGACCCTTTCAATGCCCTCTGGGGTTTCTAAACCCTGTGCATACTTCCAAACTATCTCTTTCTGAATGTTTTTTTAATTTTGTTTATTGAATATTTTATGTATTTACATTTCAAATGTTATCCCCTATCCCAGTTTCCCCTCAGAATCCCCCTCTACCATTCCTCTTCCCCTGTTTATATGAGGATAATCCCCCTATGACCCACTTACTTCCACATCACCACCCTGGCATTCCCCTACACTGGGGTATTGAGCATTCACTGGACCAAGGGCTTCTCCTTCTATTGATGCCAGAAAGCTCTGATTACTCTTTGTGGTCTTAAAATCATTTCAGGGATACTGGCAGCTTTCAGTCCACAAAATCATAGTTTTGTGGATGACAGAACTCAAGTCTCGGAGAGTTACAAGGGTTTTCTTAAGTCTTGGTTTCATTGATTTTATACCTCCTTGGCTCTGCTGTTCATCTGCCTCAGAACTCCCCAGTAAATTTCAGATCATCTAGAAGGGCCCCAAAGGCATGTGAGGGCCTTTGTGAGCTTCCTCTCCAGCCCGATCCCATATTCTACACTCACCGTTACAAACTGACCCTCCACTTTGTTGTACAATATACACTACTTTTCCAGCCCGGAAAGCAGTGATCGAGAAATTGCTGGTATGGGATATCTCTAGAACCCTTTATTCTGTTACCTTAACGTCCTGCATATATTTACCCAATGTTTAAGAAACTGGACTGACTCGGCTAAATTTCCCTCCAAGATTATTAGCCACTTGATAGAACATCTGTACTTTTCATTTGAAATACGACAACAACCTCATGATCATTATGATTATCAATATTTATGTCATAATCATTTACCTTTGCACTCTTTCATCTAATATGCACTGAAATAGTGCTGACTATATTATATACTATTTTACAGATGTTGGTATGGAGGCATAAATATATATATAAATATCTTGATTAGTTCAAAAACAAGCAAGTTACAGGATCAAGACTACAATCCAGCTACCCTTAGTTCCAGAGTCTATACTCAATGCTTGAATACTTTTCTCAAAGGCACTTAAATAGCATTTGATGGATTATTTCAAAAATGCTAATGAGGCTTACTGCATACAAAATTGGATACTGGGAAAGTAACAGGGTTAAATCACGCTGCAGAAAATTGTTTAGAAAAAAAAATCCTATTTTGGGTTGTACATCCATTAGCAACCCACATAAATTTCCCTACTTCTTATGAGAAGCAGATGGGATTAGCAGATTAACCAATCAGTCAGCATTCTTAAGTAAGGCAGTGCTAAGATCTGAATGACAAAACATGGGCAGGGGGCAATGTAATGTTTGTAAGCTTCCTATAAATCCTGCCTCTTTACAGAACTCATGCTTCTAAGTAAAAGTACACAATATCTGCCCCTCAATATACCAACTGGTATCTAAAAGCTCTGTCTCATTTCACTATTAAATCCTTTTGCAAAGCATCATGAGAATTTGGGCTTGATAGCAATGGTACAGACTGGAATGGTTACCCACTGGGGATAATGGCACAGTCTCAGCTGTTTGCTACAGGGTTGTCCTCTCATATTTTACCTCAAATCTGAGTATTCAAAGCCAATTCTCACACCTTAGATCATGAAAATATTATCATATTGATATGGAAAGCAAGAACAATGGGAATAATTTCCAGGTTGTGCTAGGCACTCTTTTTGAAAAAGAAAAAAAAAAGAAGTAGTATATTTTTCTGGATAGTATACACTTTCATGCATGAAATGTTCATCTTACAATGGTAAATAAAAACCCATGTATAAACTAGTCAAGAAAATAAGATATTTTCAATTCTGTTAACTCCCAACTGTTTTAGAGTTTCCAGATGCTAGTTGCAAACTGTTATACGTTATTATGCATAACAAGAACACACAAGAAATGGGTGTGCTAATGCAGAAACCATTATAAGCAACAAAGGAGACTAAATATGACTAACACTGCTGTCATCTCAACAAATCTGAACAGGTAGCTGCAGGGACAAGATAATATTAGGCATGTTCTTATAATTAATCAAAACATGATGAAATCATTACATGTTCTTAGCAACATACTGGCATCTCCAAACATCAAAGACTTCTGCCACCTAACTTTGGTTCTCACAAAATGTCATATGCTTCCTGTAGCTGCAGTGGCTCTATACCAGTTCAGAAGCAATGCTCAAGGCTTCTTCCCAACTGCTGGCAATCTTACAAATACAAGTCTTCTGGAGAAACTAAAGCTACCTGGACTCAACCCAGGCTCACCACTTCCTGTACCTGCACCTGTCAGCAAGTCTCGCTAGCAATTTGTATGACGTAGTTCCAAGGTGAATCCTGTGGCTTGCTTTGTGATCAGGATATATGGATGAATCACAATATGCAACAGATCCTGCTCATTTTCTGAGACACAACTACATAGAGTTAGCATATGATAAAAGATCCTTTGCTACAACACAACTTGAGATCTCAAATTCAACGTATTTTCTTTTCCCATTGAACTATCTCAAGCTTGTGATATTTCCTTTTTCTGCTGTTTTTTGCCATTATATGGCTGTACCAAATGATTCTTTGATATGAATACCCAATGGAAATCCTTAAGTCCCAAAGAACATCAGTGACAAGAAAAACACTGGGCTTATTCCAAAGTCAATTTTATGATATTGGCTTTGGGAAGGTGTATTAGTCAGCTTTCTATCACTATAATGAAATACCCAGGGTACTTAACATAGAGAAAAGGTTTACTTAATTTATGTTTCAGTTCAAGACTACACAGTCCATCTCTTTTGGAATTTTATTGAGGGTACTACTGAATGGCCATGGTGAAATGAATATTAAAAAAATAAAACCAAAACAAACAAACAAAATAACAAAACCATTTACATTAATAGCTGGGGTGTGGTGAGGAGGAGGGAAAATCAGGAAGTATCTAGACCCAACAGTCTCTTCAAAGGACACATCCCATCCCCAAAGACCCAAGGACCTCCCACAGACTCTATCTCCTGAAGATCCACAAGTTCTCTCAATAGGAATACTCTGCTTGTGAAGGAGCCATATAGAAACACCTCAGATTCTAACAAGGAAGCATTCATGTTAATTATAAGGGTAGATTTGAGAAAGTCACTTCATTTGAACTGTCTAAGCATCTGTCTACAAAAGAGGAGCCACAGTAGGAAGAATAGGAATTTGAGAAGTAGATACAAAAGGTATATACATTGGCTTCTCCATATAAAAGCTCTAAAATATCATAACAATAGATTATTCAAACTGGAAGTTAGGTAAAGTGCTACATACTAGGTCACAAGGCAATAAAGTTTAGTCTTTAAATATTTTTCTAAGTTCCTGGAATGAAGATAATTGTAGACAAAAAGTTAGATTGTAATTACATGACTATAGACTAAAAAAACCAATATTCTAGGTATAGTCTCACACTGATGCTAATTCTTTAAAATCCAAAGAGCCTAAGAAAAGTTACTATATGACCAGAAACATAGACTGCCTAGCTCTATACTCCAAAAGAAATGTACCTTCATTCTTATTCTGGGCACCATCCAACTACTTAAATAGAAATCCCTTTATATCATATTAATTGAATAAACTATTTTTTAAAGGCAGTAAGCTCAGCTACCACCAGAAAATTAATTCCTTTGAGCCTCAGATAATTACCACAACATTTTGGCCAAAATATTTTTCTCCAACAGTTTTCCCACTGAGGGAAATCTGTTGTTCTGTTTTCATAAAGGAAGAGAAGAGAGGGCTAGATTATTTTTCAAGATACACTGCAGGTCCATTGACTATTTGGCGACCAAAGGGAAAATGCAGTAATCAGGGAAAGGTCAATGTTGCTCTAAGGAAAGAATCAAAGTACATAAGGTCAGGTAGAAACCCAAGGAAAAGGATGATGTGGATGAAGATATTATTTGAAACACATATAAAACTCTTTACAGATGGTAAGGTGTTGTCATGACAACTCAGAATACCATTGTTGTTCCCATTTCATAGTTGTGGCCACTAAGGTGCAGCAAACTAAACTTACATAATGCCATAACTTGGAGATAAAAGTACTGGCGAGGCCATTTGGTTCAAAAATCCCTGCCATGAAACAGTCTTTTGGATAGCCCATCCAGTTCAGTTATATCTAAGCCTCTACCTAACAACTAGCTACCAGGGGGAGTTTTTGTCCCCACTGTCTTTGTTGCATTGATCTATTTTATGTGATCCCGAGTGACTCTCCCCAGTAGTGAGTAGGAGGTCCTGAAGCTCATTAGAGAAGAGCTGACACTCTATTATTTGACATTATAAGCTGCCCAGGCAATAAAAATATGTCATCATTACTCAAAGCTAGTGTCAGCAAATTCTACTCCATACCTGGAACACCAATTTCAAGACAAATGGATTTGGTAGACTGTTTTACTTTTGTCCCTTGAAGAACAGTTAACAGTCAATATGTCTTTAATTGCTTCACTTAAAACCCTGCACCAGCTCCCCATTTCCCCTCGAGTGAAAGCTATATTTTGATGGTACACTGAAAATTATTTCCCTGCTCTCCTGATCAGATTTATTACCAATGTCCCTTAACTACATTGTCCTCCTGTCCATTCTCTAATATTCCAGGCATTCTATGCCTCGGGACCTTTGGCTTGGTTGCTGTTTGCACCCAGAACACTCTTTCATAATATCACTATAGCTCATTCTTCAAGTATATGCATCAGCACTGCTTTTTCAATGAAAGACTCTTGTCCATCAATTCCTATTTGTCTCATCATATTCACCATCTTGAAGTCACTCCATCTATGAAATCACTCCTAGAGAGACTGCTCTGCAAAGACTAATGGTTTCAGTCACTTGTGCTCATTGCTGCATCCCCAGATGCTACTAATGTCTCAACTCCATAGTGGTCACATTATCTCCCAGAAAGAGCATAGAAGGACATAAGTGTAGCTTTAATGTCAGACTTATCAGATTTGGGGCATATTTGGATTTAATAAATAAAGTTCTTGGAAAACAGAAAGAACCATAATAACAAACGAAAAACTTTAGAAAATGAGAAAAAAATACATATTTAATTTCAGAAACTATAGTGGCATATTTTCCCCACAAGTTGGGAGGAGCTAAGGTGGGAGGATTAAGGAGAAGAAGAGGAGTAAGAAGAGGAAGAGAAGGAGGAAGAGGAGGAGCAGAAAGAGGCAGAGATGGAGGAGGATGGAGAACCATGCATGTACTGGGAGCAGTCCTGGGTAACAACTTATATCTATGTTAGCTAATTGGGAAATGCCGCTAATTGTGTGAGCATTTTGTTAACTGAGCATTATCAAACTTATAAAGCCTTTGGTTAATATTGAAACATTAGAGTCTCATTTCTACGGGGTATCATGTGGATGGTGGGATGGTCTGGGCTCAGCCCAGCCTTGTGGCGACAGTGTGTAAGATCTGCAGAGCCATCTCACATCCTGGCGTCTCATGGGTGGAAGGGCCGGTGTCTCTGGCTGCCTGAGATGGCGGCCTGAGCCAAGTGACATGCTGCCTTTGCTCATGGCCTCAGGCCCAGGATAGTCGGGAACATGGTGGCTCCATAACACAAGACAGATGTGGTGCTGCCATTTTAAATATCTCCCTCAACCAGAAACCTTTAACTTTTAACTGTTTGATGGTTTCTCTAGATAAGGAGAAGCAAGTAGCTCTGCATTATTGGGAGAGGGCACTGCCTTGATCACCAGCATTTGTGGAAGGAACATATATATCACACTTGTTTAAGCAGAAGACAGCATCACTCAGCCACACACAGTAGGTGAACAAGAAGTTAACACAGGAGTAAAAAGCCCTGGGGACTGCACTAACAGCATCTTAGATCACCCAGCTCCTCACTCCTCAATGCTCTTTAATGCATATCAATGTCACGTTAGGAGCTGGAACATTGAGAACCAAGGGGGAGAGTCAAGTAAATTAACTATTAAACTGCTCAATGTGTTAGATAGGTTAATAGAAATCGCCTACAATGCTGACCGCCACGTTAACCTGGATCCTCACAAAGCAATGGCAACAGAAATAAACAGAAATACACAACACAAATGGGAAAACATGAACCTTTCAGACAGCTCCATGGCTTCTCCCTTCACTAATGTTGTATACCTTCATGTGGACCTGAAGAACATTGCAGAATCAATTTAGCCTATTTCTTAAAAGACACTTCTGAACATGGCTTCAGTGGCACTTTTGTGGCATTGATTTTATTCAGATTGTTGAGGGCCTGCCATGCCCTCTATACAGTCCCCTTCATGTTTCCATCATTTTGCTCCAACAGATTATGACAGAATGGCTTCTTCCAGTCTCCCATATGACTTGCTCAGTACCACCTCCCTTAATTATACATCTTAAGGAAGTTTTCATCATCATTCACTCATAAGTTTCCTGCAATAGCTTACACAGCCATTAATAATCACAGGCTAATATTCTTGGTTAAAGCATTTGATAACTTTTACAAAACAATCTCTTTAGTAGACTGCCCATTTGTATACATAGCACCTACCACCATTCTTACATGTGGTCATAGTTAGGAGATATGAGTATTTGCTAGAATAGATGGTTAGGGGGTTAGATCGCAGACCAGTGACAGAAAAGAATGAAGGGGGAGAGACCACCAGATAGAAGAAAGAAAAGCTTAGGGATAAAAAAAACATTTAGCAAGAACAAAGTAATTTTCCATAGAGATAGAAAACCAAAACTCTAACAGGCTTTACAGGAGGGGTATTTTGATCTATTTTTACAATGATTTGTAGTCAAAGACTTGCATAGTCCTGAAGTGGTACAGGAGGGATTTAAAGGTGTTTGTTCATGATCCCTACCCTCAGTGATTTTAATAAAAGTGTATGTGTGGGGGGCTGGCTTACATGAGTATGAGCAATGACAGAGGTACAATAAAGAGTTCTATTAAACACAGTAAAAGCCTACAGCATTGGGTGATCAATCACACAGGTAGCTGGCAAGGGAAGAAGTAAACCACGCCACAGGGGGAGCAGTGCCTCAAGTTTGCCTCAGAAGATATCAGGAGAAGTTCTTGCCTCAAGAATAACTTCACATATATCAACCAATTAAACTTCCTCAAAAGCCCAATGTGTTAATTAGAAACTATCTCTATTTTAGAGATTAAGGAAGATCAGATAGACAATAGCCAAGCAGAGATTTACATACAAGCATTTTTCCCCAATGAAAGGTACCTAATATCATTTGTTAAATAACCATACCTTTCTTATTTGCCTTCCTTCCCCCAAATGATGAGTGGAGTATGTTTTGAATTCAGTAGGTACAGCAGTATATAATTGCACACAAGAAATAAGCCTTTAATGTAGCTGGTTGGACATGCAGCCACCTAAACTCCAAAAGCATGCAACGACAGGTTTTTCTTTTTTCTTTTTCTTTTTTAATCCTATCACCAGAACAATAGGTGCTTTTCAGAGAAAATATATTTTAACTTGCTCTGACTTGTTTACCTTAAAAAGTACAATGGAAATTTTTACAAAATGCCTTCCAGATGAAAGGGAAGAAAAATATTATTAATATGTGTTAGTGCTCTCTTTAAAGCTGTACAAGGATCAGTAATTCTGAATGCCCACAGAGCTCACTTCATTCCTCTCTAACAAGGGCATTCTGACACTTACATCCCTAGAAGAGGTAGAAGAAGGAACTACCTGCTCTGTACTGAGTAAGATTTTCATTTGGCATTTTGAGTATTATTCTCTAGGAAACCACAAGGGAGAAAAAATAACTACATTTTTACATTCAGTAAAATTGGCAATTAGAGGGCCGTGCGGCCAAGTATTTTTAAAGTATCTGATCTTTGCCATCCATCTCAATCTAAAGAAATTTCAGGTGCAAATATAATCATGCTAGCTTTATGCAGAATATGATGAGGCTCATGAATAAATTATTGGAGACACATGGAAGACGTATAAGGGCATTAAGCCGAAATTATTTAATAAAGTAAAAATCACATGGGAAAGCATACCTCCTCTTTGTAACAATCAAGACAATAACAGGGAGAGTTTGAGGTTAAAACACAAACCATCAGCAACATCTTAGTAATTCACTGCACTTGACATTTTAAGGAGACACTATTTTGCATTAACATGCACGTTTTATGGAGAAACCTATCATTTAGATTTGTAAATCGAAAGGCTGACATTATACGCACCTAGTCTTAAATCACTTTCTACATTTATTTCCCTGCTTGTGTCATCAGAGGTGGTCATTTGCAATTTGCTTTAACAAATAAAAATTCCTGTCAATTACTTAGCACTTGTCATAGTGAGACCAAGATTGCCACCTAGTGAATTTCATTATAACATGTTATTTACTGGTCAGTGGCCAACTTTTGATTTTCTGTCTTTAAGATGAAATATGGTTATTGCAAGTCATATCTAGATGATCAATAGTAATGATTCCTAAAACCCAGATACCTTTATATTATAAAAGTATCCACATTCTTGAGGAAACACTCAACTGAAATAGGAAATGTCCCACAAGTATGTTTAAGGGCCAGATGCTGACCCACACCACTTTTAGTTAATTTTAAAAATAACAACATAAAGTAAATTTAGCCTATCTTATAGATGAGAAAATAAACATAGAATAATGGAAGAGGAAGGGGAATGGGAAAGTCTAGGTATGGTGGGGAGATCCTGTGTGAGAAGTGAACCATTGATCCCATCAATAAGGTCATCATGCCAAGAGAACTTCCTAGAATGGTCTACTCTAGTCACTTATACATGTCTTATGGATATAGTTTAATGGCTTAAATGGCACTCTCTTCCCAACTACAGTGACGAAAAGTAAATTCTAACAATATTCTCTTCAGCAGATACCCATAGCTAGTAATACTACAATATGTACTTGAAATGCTTCTAAAAGGAAATTGTATGCTAAATGGTTTTGGCCTCAAAATAACAACAGCAACAATAATAAATTGAACAGAGGAAACATTCGGAGGTGTGTTACCTTCACGAAAATAGATTTCATAATATATACTTACTTTTAGACTCACCAATTGTATACATTACAGGTTTTTGACTGTCGATGATATTCCAAAAAAAAAAGTAAGAAGACACATAAAAAATCCCTGTCTTCTCACCAAATAGAACACAGTAGCAGAAATTCCCCCATAAAACCAGCAGATAATAAATCCTTGCTTGGTCTTGTCTCACTAAAGCTACCAGCACACTATTGTCAACTCTCACATGCCCCAAAGTCAAAGAGACAGAAATCAGCCAAATAAAATTTTTGAAGAAGTGGTTACAAACTCTGAAATATCACTTCTTTATCTCTATCATCTGTCTTTGATTCCTTATTTAACTAATGTTTATGGAATGTTTGATTCTGTCTTTGGGAACAGGGAGATAAAGAAAAAAAAAACCAATGACCTTTGACTATACAGCTTTCACTCACATGGCTCTACCTGGTGGTGCTTGGGGGCAAAAGTGATCCCCATCTGAAATCTTTCCTGGCCCTTCTGCATGTGTACCATCATGCTCTGCAGATGCAAGCCCCCCACCTTACTCTTAGGCTTCTTTTTTGTTTTTTGTTTTTTGGTGCTCTTTCACTGCATGATTTTGATGTTGCATTTGTTAGGAAAGCACATGATTAGGTTAAAGAGATTTTAGAGAAATTATCCATTTGTTAGGGTTACAAAGACATGTGTGAATCTTCAGTGTGTAAAGCAGATGGTCTGGTATACCAGACTCTGACACTCCTAGGACATAGTCTTACTATTCCTGGGATAGGCGGTACCTTAAAACATTTTATATCAAAGCCACATCACTTAGTGAGTACAAAAGTGGGAAAGGTGGTTGGCAGGATAAGAAACTAAGTAGATTGGTTAGATGGATAAAAAGGCAGAAAAGAGAAAGGAACCAAAATAAAGTTCAACCTATTTCATCCTATATCTTTTCCAAATCAAAAGTATAGATTTCATCTTTCCTTCTCATCTTTTCACTTTTCTAAATGTTTTGCAGGCAGATGGTCTCTGCTCAATAGAATTAGTAGATTGTATGCATGTTTGCATATACATTTGATATTTTCATTTCATAAATTTAATATGCACCATAAGCTAACCAGTCTTTATGAGATTTTATGAGTGGTTTTAGCCATTGGCAAATGTTAAAATTTTTGGATATTTTAGTTGCAAAAAATTATCCAATACCATTCAACTGCCATAAATATATGGCAAGTATATGCTAGATTGATTTATTTTTGTACTTAATTTCTACACATATGAAATAATATTCATCTCAGAATCACTACGGGAAATCATTGCATCTGTCTGGGTCCTGAAAGAAAGCAGGTAACACAAAGGGATAAATGGTGAGAATTCAGTGAAGAAGGTTCTAAAAGAAAATAATGCCCCCAGAGATGTCCATATCTAATCTTTTGACCTTATAAATATTTACTTTACATTGTAAAAAGAAGTTTGCTATTGAGAGCAAGGCTAGGGACCTTGCGATAAACCAATTTACATCAGTTGTTTTGGCAAGCCTAACCTTAAAGGTGTGACTGGGGAGATCCTGAAGAAGTGACATGAGGTTTGCCATACATTTACTTCTTGACTATTCTCCAAAGGCTCAAACACTGAAAGTTTGGTCAGAGCCTATGATACTGTAGGTTGGTGACAGAACCTTTACAAAGCTGGTCATTTGGATGAGATTGTAAAGGAGATATTGTGACTTCACCGCTGGCCCATCTTTATCTTTGTTTTCTGATTGCCATGAGTTCATATTTCTCCTCTGACATATGCTGTCATAATCTAGTGCTTCATCAGAGGTCCAAAGGCAGTTGGTAACATAATGAACCTTGATTGACACCTCTGAAATTTAGTCACGATAAATCTTTGTAACCTGGGATTAATCTCCACTATTGAAAGAAAGCAAACATAATGTAAAATTTCCTTTTCTAAATTTATTTATTTAATATGAATTTTTGTTTGTTTGTTTTTGTGTCTGTATGGTCATGGACCATGGACATATCATGTGTGTGGATGGCAGTGGACAACTTGCTAAAGCTGGTTCTGTCCTTCTACCATATAAGATTCAATATCATACTCAAATCTCCATGCTTGAAACAAGAGCCTCCACCCACTGAATCATCTTGCCAGACGACTTTTTTATTTTTAAGTTGGTTATTACAGTGACTTTGTGACAGTAACTGAGCACTAATACAAGGATACTCAGGCTGCTTTGGATGGCTGTGAAAATATAGAAAGGGATTATGAGTCAAAAAGTCTGGACAATCTCTAGAAGATAGAAATGATGAGGAAACAGATTTTCCCTCCTGTATTCCAGGAGGGAATATAGCTCTGCTGACATACGATTTCAGCCCATGTCACACTTCTTTCATAAAGAACACAACATAACCTAATGTATTATGTATTGTGCTATGGTATGGGTAACATAAAACATTGCTTTGAGCCATAGAATTTGTGGTTGACTGCAATACTGACAAAAAAATAGACACAGCAAGTAGCATTGACATAACCAGAGAAAGATGTAATATATCCAACAAGAGAGATAAGCCTCTCAAAACTATTATTTCAGTCTACTTTTGCAAATTACTTCTTGATGTGAACACTTTCATTTCTCCATTAGAAAAGACGAAAATGAAACCTAGGTATGAAAACCGACTTGTGCAGGACCCAATGTTAAAATTTGATCTTAGTTCTTCCCAGACCTACATCACTGTGCATTGTTCAATGGCCTAGCATGGCCCCAGATCATAGCCTCATCCTTTGTCAAATTTATCAGCTACAAAGTATATTCTGTTCCTTATTCACCTCTATGCTATATTTACTATAATGTATTATTTCCTGGAAACATCAACATATGTACTGTGAAGTAAACCATTCAGCTGGTGAATTAAAATGGAAAGATCTGAAGTGATCATCGTCAAGACAGATATAATCAAAGGTATCCAGTTAGCACAGAACAAAAAAAGATAACAAACTGACTACTAAATGTGGGCTTACTCTAGCAAAAGGAACTTTCAAATGGCATTAGTTTTCACCTCTAAGCGCATACAAAGTTTCCTCTAAACTAAGATAAATGGCCTCTTTCTCCTGTAAAGATCTCAGGAGAGACCACCTTGATGAACTTCCTTCAATAATTCATTCTGGTGCTTAAAAACTTGGATGTGTGTTATAGATTTGTTCTAATGCTTGTATTATGTTAATTGAGTTTCCAAAATTACACCTGGAATCCACCCATCTGCATGTAAGACACTTAGGGTCCTTGACTCCAGTTGGTTCTGATTGGTAAATAAAGTTGCTGATGGCCAATGGCTGGGCAGGAAGACAGAAGCAGGACTTTAGATTTCTAGGGCAAGGGGACCACGGGATGAAGATGGGATAGAACGGCCATGCAGGGAAAGCAGAAAGATCAGGTCTGAGATGTGAAGGACAGAAAGACAGCCAACATGTAAGAGCTGGGGATTATGGCCCAGGAGGGCTGCAGGCCTGGATCCAGGTCAGCCAGGATGGAATATAGGTTTCAGTAAGCAATAATTCTGAAATATCAGATGGGAGAATGTGCTAGCTACACAGAGGCTTAAAGTGTCCCTGCTTAAGGCATATTAAAATATAAGGCTCTGTGTGTATGTTTTTCATTTGGGAATCTAGAACATTCGTGTGGCCATTGAGGAACTCGCACTGCTGCCAGGGCTGTTGTGAGTAGTGCTAGTCACCTAATTCAACAGATGCGTATTTCGTTCTATTGACTAGAAATAACAATCTGGTTTGGATGATGTATTTATAAGGCCGTGAAAAAGAATTTGAAACATTTTTAGCTCCTAATATCCTTCTAAGTGCATTAATTTTAATGCCTGTGTTTCTAAGGTTGCTTTCCATTTTGTTTATTTCATTGAAAAGAAGTAACATGATTTAATAGGAAAAAAACCAAGCACACACATTGTTGGTTATCACTAGGATATTGAGGCCCATAGAGAAAACATGGTGGGAGATGAAAGGGGAAAGAAGGAGTTCAACTCACCAGAAACATTACAGACACCTCGGATTAGTGATCTCTTGCACACTACTTCTCTCTACTCTCTCCATCTCTCTTTCCTTCTGGCAGATAGGAACAACCTTTACTAAGTAAAATGTGGGAAGAGCTTATTATTTGGGTATTTTTAAAATAAAGATTCTGATATTGTTGATGTAGCAAATCATTATCATGTGTTAACATTTTGCAGCTACTCAGACATGGGAGTCATGCACCGCTCCTCCTTAAGATGCTAATCAGCTCTGTTCAGGACAAACTAGAAGGGAAGGGAACCCATTTATTGAAACTTTGTTCTGATATCCTTGCCAATTAGTTTATAATTGTGGATCATGTCTATCACTTTCCTACACCTTAAGGCAGTCGTTAGCATAAATTGAAACTCCAAGCCAGGGAATGTTATTCTTATTGATGAGAGAATATTTTTCTATCATCTCCATCCTTCAATTATAAAGAAACAGACAGAAAAAAAAAAGAGAGAAAAATATCACAGAGAAGAAAATGGATCTTTGTGTTTAAGAGTAGTAATGAATGTAAGATGGTTTGGAAAAAATCAAACCTAATAACAAAATCCAAAATTACTTTCTCTGCACTTCATACTCTCTCACTTCTCACAACTCAGGACTTTAAAATCTGCATATGATATGTTCCACAGTACACAAAGAGTCTGACTTTGGGATGTGACCATCATCTTTAAAGATGAAACTTACGTATGATTTCCTGCAGGCAGGAAAGAGAGAAAAGTGAGAACATATCAGGTCCTTCCTTGAGAACATCCCCAGAATCTACCTAAGAACACACCCATTTACATCCTATTGTGTATTTGTTCCAAAATTGTGTCACATGGTTACACAAGGTCCCACCTAAGACTAAGACAGGAAGCGGTTACACTTAGTGGTTTCGTGATGCATTGCTAATGATTTTGAAACAGAAATTGATCATAATATTTGTGAAAACCTCATTAGGCATCACTATCCCAGTTATGTAATTTTAAAAAGTAAAACCAAATATGATCTTGTATTGCCCACGGGTAACTATCAAAACACTTAATAGGTTCCACACAACTTTCACAGGCTTAATGCTGCCCGCAACTGGCCACCCTCTGTCATGATTAATTATGACCATCAACTGGATTGTATTGAGACATCCCCAGATTAGTAGCGTTTACCTCTAGGTGTGTCCATGAGAGGGTTTCCAGAGAGTATTATCATGAGGAAGCTCTGAGCTAATTAGTGGTTGAAAATCTTTATGGATTCACTCCAAATGAACCATTAGGAGGTAGTAGAGCAGTAGAAAGGGGAGCCTGAGTAGAGGAAAAGGATCCATAGATATGTGACCTTGGGGGATGGGAGCTTCAGCTGTCCACTATGATGTGAGCTTCTCTGCTATGCCACTGTCTCATGATGGACTGACACAATTATAACCCTAAGCCACATCTTCTTTAAGCTGTTACATCATTTTATTTGCTCACCTATACGACAGTAACTACCACCCTCTCTAGGTCTTTCTTCACACTCTTGTCCTAGGACACTATATGAGTTCCTTGAATAAGTGCATATCTTTACACTTTTTAGATTATTGTGGAACTCTCTCCCTACTTGCCCCTTCAATTTAATCTGAATCATTCTTCTGCAACATTAGAGAATCTTCTCAAATGCCATTTATCTTGAGTATTGAGTTCCCTTTGGTGCTCCTAAGGCTTTGTGCTCCTGAGACCTCCATATCATGACGTTGATGCACAAGGAATTTCTTAAAGTCATTCTCTGCAATGTTTTTGTCCATGGAACTGCATTAAAAAAAATCAGTGCAGGTAGAGAATTCCATGGTATCCATCAGTACATTTATGGTAAGCAAAAATATTTTTAGATAAGATTTATTAAAGTAAAAAATACATAATTTCATAGAATTTGATGAGTTTTGAGGAATATTTTAATTTATGACCCCAATAGTCCAATTCAATCCATATAAGTATGTCACTGGTGATTGGCTCTAAGTCCTTAGAGTCTTGGTGTCCTTCCTTTTTTGCCTCAGGTTTGGATTTGTAGATGTGCATTCTCAGCTTCATGTTCTTATTTCTATCCCAAACTTCCATGTCTCCATGACAGACTCTTATCCTTCTGGAACTGCAAACCATAAACTCTTCTACAAGTTGCCTTTGTCATGGAATTTTATCACAGCCACAGAAATGCAAAATATATTTTCTTTGATTCAGACGCTATCATTAACAGTGAGTTCATTTTCTTTAGGGCAGGTTGGATTTGTATTGTTTTTACTTCTGCAAATGCCATACACACACACACACACACACACACACACACACACATACTTTTGCTCATATTATTTTTTTAGTGCTCAGGATTGATGGCCTCACACATGAGCTAGTCCCCAGTCTAGTCTTTCCTTTTCACTATGCTCAAGAGTGTATCTTGATTCAATCATGTTTGTATGTGCTTGCAGTGTACTTAGAAATATATAGGGGTAGAGCTGCTGAGTCACTAGGCAAATGTATATTCAACTTTTCCCTCTTTCTTTTATGGCACTAGAAATCTGACATGGAGCCTCACACTAACTCTCTAGGTGCTCTGTGAGTGTATAAAAAGTTGCCAACTGTTTTCCAGGAGTAACTACATTGTTATTAATTTTTCATTCCCACATGGAATACATAACAACTCTGTTCCAGATTCTCACCAATAATTGAAATTCTGAATATTTTTAATTATTTGATGTCTTCAGTATTTTCCCATCATTTCAATATCAGGTCGCAACTCACTTTGCTTCTAGTTTACATTTCCCGTTTCAAATAGTAAACACAACCTGATGAATGTACTGGCTACTATAGTATTTTATTTTTCCAGTGCTGGACTAAACTAAAGGCCTTGACCATTAACATACATTTTATAGTATCTATTCAAGTCAGTGACCATTTACAATGCTGGGTGGCTTGTCTGTTTTGTTGATCTTTATGACAGCTTCATACTGTCTGAATACAAATAGTCTGTCTGATAAATATATTGCATAATCTCAGTCTATGAAAACAATGTTTAATACCAACTTAGATAAGGACAAATGAGTCATAAGCAGAGTCATAGTGACTTGTCCCCTGAACTTTCACCCAGCCGATACCCAGTTCTGAAAGATATCTGTATCCCCCCTGAACATCCACACTCCAGTGTCATTCCCTTCCCCACATCCTGCCTTTCTGTGTTTATAACCCCTGTGTGAATCAATTATGATTTGAGAAAAAATAAATTATTTTAAAAAAAGAAAACAATGTTTAATGGTAAGTGTTTTATAAATATATTTAAATTAAATTAGAAAGGATGGAGTTGCTTAACTGAGCAGCAGTGGTTGAATTGTTCAGCTAAACAAACCTTGGTTCATTCCATTTCTACTTGATTTCATGGCTCTTTGCTCCTAGGTCATCAACACCTCTATATTTTTTTAATGAGTTCAGTTGTGTTATTACCACATATCCTTAAATTTTGAGCAAAGAAATGTATTTTCTTATTTTGAAAAAAATATACAACTTGATGAAGCAAAAAGGGAACTTGAAGCATATTATTAGCTAAATCATTCTATGGGTTCACATGCATTAAACCATTCTGTGAGTTCTTGAGACCCTGGTATGTTCAAACTATGATTTATAAACCACAAATGAAATCCAGCATTCTAAGATTTTCAGGAAAATCAATTATCTACAAAACGCAACTTATTTGGCCAAAACATTTATAAAAATGATTTTCCTAAATGCATCAAAAACTACAAGAAGTATATATCTGAACTCTTTTTACCAAAATCTCAGTAATGTGCCAGTTTAAAATACTACATTAAAGTTTAATTTAGTGCAGAAGACATAGGTGCCTATCCTGCATTAAACAACAGTCTGAAACAGAGGGAAATATTATAATAGAAAATATGAATAGCCAGCAGGAGGGACCACTGCCAATAATCTGCTAGAAGCCAAAGTAATTAAGGATGTACTGGATGAGAATATTTATGCCATACTGAAAGGTTTACACAATGTTATTATGTAAGAACGTTTGCTAGCCAGGTGACCATGAGAAACTTTAAGGTCAATCTTGAATTCTCCCTCCTCTTCTTTTACTTATCCAGCTAAGTGGCAACTGTTGTACATACTAATATCTTCCAACACAATCACCTCTTTCCACTCCCTCTTATATTGCTTTTATTTTAGACCTCCTTAGCTCACAACCAAAAGTCTCTAGACCAGTAGGTCTCAACCTTCCTAATGCCGTGACCCTTTAATACAGTTCCTCATTTTGTGGTGAACCCACAACCAGAAAATTATTTTGCTGCTACATTGTAACTATAATTTTGCGGCCTTTCTGAATCACATTGTAAATATCTGATATGTTGTAACCCCCAGGTTGAGAACCACTTCTCCAGATGGTCTTTCAAGTTGGTAGCATCTTTTCACTCCTGCTGATCTCCATGATTCTATTAAAGAAGCCTAAGGGAATCTCTTCTCCTGTCTCCTCCATGGTCAGCAAAAGTAAATGTCTCTCTCCACAAATGTCATGAAGTTGAAGGCAGGACTCTGAGAGTCTTTATAAGAGGGAGTAAAGAGTAGGAAAGATTTCTAGAGGTGATATGGCTAGCTTTGAAAATGGTAGAAAGAGCCACAAGCCAAGGAATGAGAAGTCTTTTAGAAACTGATTAAGATATGGAAATAGATTCTCTCCTAAACTCTCTAAATTCTAGTGTGTAGAAGAAGCTATCAGTCCTTTAGTTTTAGTCTCTTGGTGCCATCTGGGACATCTGACCTCCAGAACTGTTAAACAGTAGCTCATTCATTACAAGCCAGTAAATTGGTCATTATGTGGAGGAATAACAAGAAAGAAATTTGACAGCTTCACCAGCTTTCACTCTATGCAAATTAGTGGTACCATGTGTGCCATATACTTTTACAAAACTGTATTTAATGCCAGATGTAGAAGTATAAAGAAGATCCATCCAGGCAGCCCTTAGGTCCTCACTGAACACACCACCCATAACTGCTTGTTGCACTTATCTCCTGAGAACCTGAAGCCTATACTCAAGTGTGACCTATATTCTGAAAACCGATCTACCTCACTAATGGCTGTTAAATCAAAAGAGGCTTTGACCTTCAGGTTCTCCTAAAGAGCTGGCCAGTCTATCCTCAACATGCTTCACCTACTCATTTTTCTAATACCTTGTGTAAATGTTCCCCTACATGATTGTGAAGGTCAAATCAATTTCCCTGCACTGAGAGTGCAGCTGAGTCTCACACCAAGTGCAAATGATGAGTGTCTGGCAAATGTTTTCCATTTACTCCCCAATACTTGGCTTATGCAGTTCTGTAATGCCCTACCCACACTATCATAAGCAGCTACAAAGCCTTCACTAAGCTTAGCATCCCTAGCCACAGAATAAAATATGACAGTCTGTATGTTATGGACTTCTAAGACTCTCAGGAGGTAGTCCTCTGAAAGCACATCACACGAATGGCTGTCATGTTGTTGGTCCTTCCTTGTCATCAGTCTTTCTGATAGAAGATGAGAAATCATGAAGGGTGAGCTTGGCTAAGGGTGCCTCAAGCTAGAAAAGTGCCACTGTGTAGATAAACCACCAGTTTCTTGAAAGATGTATGCTCTGACCACAGGGTTCCTCCACATTAACCACAGCACAGGATGTTTAGAACAGCAAACGTCTGGCCTCAGAGGTAGTGTGGCATCATGGTATTCATGTAGAATCCATCTAGTAATACCCAAATACATCCATGCACTTCATATACATTCATCTGGGTGTGATTAGCACATGATCACTTCAACTAGTAAACAAATGTGTATTAAACACCAAGGTGAAAATGTGCAAGTCGGAGAATTCTGACACAGATGAGAAGACAGCTTGGGAAGACATGCAGTGTTTCTGCTCAGTTATGCAATGCGTTCACGTCTCTTTCTCTTGCTTATAGTTAAATTTGTGACTTAGAGAATGAAGACCTGCTCCCGATGGCTTGGACACACTGCAGTCTCTTATTAATCCTGCTCCATATCCATTTCTCCATCTGTAGAGTGGATTTAACAATAATAATCTCCTCTTGGGGACGAAGGAAAATCAAATAAGAGAGTACGTGCAAATTATCACAGAATATGCCATATAGAGATGCTAAATGTTAGCTACTATTAATAAGAATTTGTGAGATTTCATTATTAAATAATATAATTTGAGTGTTAAGGGGCTCACACTACATGATTGCTTCTCAGAATCTTTCTCTTACTAGCCTTAAGAATACAGAAGAATGCTAATAACCACAAATATTTGAAAACAACATACCAGTCAGCATATAAAGGATGTAAAACAACAATAAAGGCTATAATTGAGGATGGTTGAGATTGATATAAAAAAGCAGATAGAAAGTCCTAATGAGGTCTGAAATGTCAGGGATTTCAATAAAACTTACTTAAGAATTAATTATGAAAAAAATTGATGAAACCAGTTATAGAATATGAAACAATTAAAGAAAGTGGAAACAGAAAACATAGGATGGCTCAGTTGGTAAATTCCTTGACATGCTAGGAACCTACATTTAGATCATTTTTATGGATGAAAAGCCAGTCTCAGCACTCACATTTGCAACCCCTTAGTCTTGGGGCAAGTCTGAATTCCTGAAACTCATTGGTCAGCTAATCTGCAAGTTTGTGCACTAAAAGCTTAGTGAAAGTGTCTCGAAGTTAAGATGAAGGACATTAGAAGTCATGTGATATCATGTGATAATGACCTCTGTCCTCCATATGCACATGGGCATACACACACACACACACACACACACACACACGTAACACACTCATATGTATGTATACACACACATATATATGTATATAACACACACATACATGCATAGAATACATATACACGCTAGCAACAAAAGAATCACATTATGACTTAAAAGGGAGAACATGAAGTAGTAACTGATGAACTGAAACAATGCAGAGACTATGCTATAGAAGGAACTAGCACCATATACACGTAAGTCTTTCTCAGGGCCAACAGGCTTATGAGTAAAGCTGAGACAAAGCATATTTGCTTTAAAGAAAGGTATTTGAAATCCATTTAGTCTTTTCAATGACCGCACAGTCTCCACTTAAAGACCCTGTATAAAGCACAATATGCTATTTCTTTGAAGACAGGCTCATTAGTATGGTACATAAAAGAAAAAGGAAAATGACATAGTGTTCACAATGAAATATAAAATAAAATAAAACAGTATACACTAATACATTTAAGATCTGCTCGATAGGCATGTTATGGCTGAAACATTTATTACTTTACAATGCTCCTAAAGGTCCGTGAATGGCTCCAGGCATGCCAGCAAATCAAACTGGGGGATCTACTGCACTGAATTTATAATAATGTCATCTTCTCTTCCTTTCTCCTCTGTAACCCATGCTGACAGTTTAATAGTAGTACACACATATATATATGTGTGTGTTACCCAAGCTTTGTACCTTAGAAAATGTTAGTGTTTATGTCTAGAACTCCTTGCCTTAAGACAGAAAAGCATAGAAAATGTGAATAACATTAAAAATAGCAATGATATTGCTAGAATATGTCCTAACAGAAAGGAACATATCCGCAGAGTTCACTTCAACCATAGAATTATAGATTTTATTCATTCAGTAAGTATAGATGTTGTCAGACACATAAGAGAAACTATAAACAAAAATAGGTGAAAGATAAACACAATGCCATTTCTCAAAGATAAATGCATTATGGGGTATTGAAAGTGCTTAACATACATGCTTAGTGACCTGCTAAGTTCATTCTCCATCCTCTCACTCTCTGGTACTTAGACAGGTAAGAATGTGCACCCATCAGTGTATGTTATATTATACTGCAGTCGTAATGCCCAGATATTAGTGATTTAATATTAAAATGATTTTATTTGTTGACCAGAGTACGTGTCTTTGATTTGAAAGAAATGCCCACCACAGGTTCATGTTGTTAGACATCCTTGGTTGCTGATAGTGCTGTGTGTGTGTGTGTTGTAGACCTTTGGTGATGGAGTGCTTAGATCATAGATACAGGCTACTAGACGTAGATAGAGGATACAGCCCAGTCCTGCTTCTAGTATTATCTGTCCTTCATGATCAGCAACCATGCAAATAAACCACAAGCTGAACAGCCAACGACAGAACCCAAACCTCATGCATCACTGGCAGCATGGACTGTGTTCTGAAACCATAAGCCACAGTTATCTTTTCCTTCTTTGAATCATGTTTGTCACAGCAAAGAGAACAGTAACTAATACAGGGAGTCAGGGAGGCAGACACACATCCTGATACAGGCTTCAGTGATTAACATTGACAAATGAAGGGACTCAATAGTCTCTACCTGAAAGCCAGATTATTCAGTCATACATCATCTTCATTTACAGCTAATTAGCTAGAATCATCCAGCCAATAGGAGACCAGAAAGTTCACACTCTAGAAGCCCAGAAGAAAAAGAGGAGAAATGTTTGTTACCTACAACCAGTGATTACCAGTGGTCTACTATAACATACAAGTAGAATTTGATCGATTTCAAACTCCAAGATTAGCTATAGGCCTACTAAGTCATTTAATCTCTCAAACAACATTATGCTAATACACTTTGTTCCTATTTTCAATAGTGGCCCTGCAGCTTCCCTGGTGTGTTGACAAGTCAACATCCATAAAAACCGTAGAAATGCAGTGCTGGATATAACTTGCATGTGGTCAGAGAGGACATTGTCTGGAGAAACTAGAGAAAAACTGTTGAAAATTGGAAATCTGCTAAATGATCCCCATGGATAAAAGAACAATTTGTGAATCTTGGCCAAAGCCTTCTGTGCTATCAAGATGAAATCTAAGAACTTCAAATAACCCTTCCTTCGGTAATGAAAAACTTAAAAGGCTTTGACCTCCTCCACCTCAGAGTCTCTAAGATAATCAACAAGATGGTCAAGTGCAGCCAGCAGTCACAGAAAACTGCCCTTACCAGTTTGCTTTGTGCCGTTCTTGTCTTCTTTTTTTGCTATGCCCATCAGAGTCGATGTTGAATTGAGCCCCAAGAAACATGCCATGTCTTCCAACACTGTGCTTGTTATTGGACTTCTTCCACCTCCTCTCCCCCTCTCTCATTTCTTTCTATAGAAAAAATTTCTTGCATTGGATTAGGGTAGTATCCAAAACACAGGAATGCAGTTACTGGGAGCCCATCCCTGACTCCTTCTGCCTCTATAGTCAGTATAGCACCAGAGCCTTACTGGATTTCTACATCAACTAAATCCACACTACAATCAGATGCAGGGTGGAGTGAGTGCCTCATAGTTTCATTTTCAATGGTCCTCCATAAAAAGCTTCTGGCTGACAAGAATTATGTATTTTGCAGCCAATCATGCATGAACTCCTTTTATAATGTGAAGCTTCCCTTTGCCCACTCTCTCTAAACTGCAATTTCTAAAGCTGTTACTTTCAAGTCCAATTCTTCTAAAATCTTGCTTCTCACAAAACTAGCCCGATATGCTTCCAAAACACAGAAAGGCTTAAGTATATCTTAAGTATCTTCATCACATGCAAAAAACAAATAAACAAACAAAAAACAAACAAAAAAACGAAAAAAAAACCAAAACCAAAAAAAAAAAACAACCAAATCCGGAAGTATGTATGTTAATTAGCTTAATTCAGTCCTTTTACAACATATACTTAATTTAAAATGTAATGTACACTATAAATATAGCATAGTTTTTATTTCTCAGTAAATCATAATTAGACGTTTAAAACTTACAAATTTCTGGTCTTCATAAGACATACTAAAATAATTTCTTGAGTGTGGCCTAAGAATCCCTCCAGCTTGGACTTGGTCCTGTGAGTGACACCTGGAAAGCATGTTTATTTAAGTGTTCATGTGTCATTATGACTTACTTCCACAATTTTATACCAATATGCAGAGACCAGCGCTATGCCTCTCAAATGTTAACATGTATACAGATAACCTCTTGAAAAATACCTGTTTAGATTCAGCAGGTGAGAGCTGTAGTATATCATGTATTGGTAAATAGTCACATGCTATTTATATTTATTAAGAATCCAATTATGAACATAAGTTAGATAAGACACCCAAGTGTGTTTGCATCAAAGTGTCCTCTAGGAACCCTTGTCTGGGGGATGGGCAGGCCTCTATCCCTGCAATAAGGAGAAAGATCAGCAAAACTATCCATGAGGAGAAATAATGTGCCCTTGAGGACAACTAGCTGGAGAAATTCTTTCTAACAGAGATTAGTATTATTTATGATATGATATAAAAATGCCTACATTGAGGACTGGAGAGACAGCTCATTGGTTACGCCTAGCCCTTCCCTGTAGCCCGTGTTCTGAGGAAGCTTGGAGACAGGAGAGATTGATTGCTCAGGCATCTTGGCTTATAGATTAGTGAAGAAAACTTGAGCCCCATGTTTGAGGACGTTATTCAAAGGAATAACCAGAGAGAGACCAAAGGAAGATATGTGAAACTTTGTTCAGGTCTCCACAAACATGGAAGGCACCCATCTGAACACACACATGCACATACACTTATACACAAAGACTCATACACACAAACAAATTAATGATTAAATGTGTTTTTTTCAGCATCTACAGTAACAACAGAAAGCCATAAGATCATCGGGGGTGGGGGAGACTTTGAACTGGGAACTCTAGCATGACTGTCTCTTCCCTAGGACATTTCTGCTGTAAGTTGTCACCTTTGTTTGCTTTCTCAATAAGGCAATTCCAATCATCTATGGATGTTGTAAGCACCTGATTTAATGATGTTTTTCTCTCTATCTGCCTCTTGCTATTTGTCCATTTTCTTTTTATCTGCTACATGTCTAACAGAGTCACTCATTTGAAACTGAGAGAATGAGAAGTGCAGATCGATCTCTGGACCATAGAGAACAGGAGGAAGTACCAAGCTTATGCATCTGTAACAAGTGTCTAGGCTGTTGGCATGCAGATCACTTTAAACTAGCTCATTAGTTTATTTATTAGGAGACTACTTTGAAACCTCATCTAATAAGGATTTTATTATAGCAGCCAAAAAGTATCCTTTCATTATCCTGAATATATAAATAAATATAAGTTCACATTTATAACATCTCTTTATTATAAAGCCAGTCAATTCATGAGACCAGTGAGACTGTTTGATGAATACGTAATTGTAGCTAATGCGAGACAAATGCACATTAGCATTACTGTTTTATTTTTGCATATTGTTCTGCTGATGAATGCCCTGACTTGCAAAGATGAAAACAACCATTTACAACTTCCAAGCAGCTTGTCTCCCAATCTCAGGTTAGGGTGTCAGGGAAGCAGACATGAGAGGAAGGACGTTTATTTCTCACAAGTGCTGCAAAACCAAGAAAAGTTAAAGCACTAATGGTCTCCTGTGTATTCAAATCTCAAAGATACTGAAGAGGACATTTTCATTTGGATCTGGGTTGAATAAGGTAGGCACAGTTATGTTCAAAGCAAACACCCACTGAACATCTCAGCCACCTCTGTGATTCTGAAAGATGTCTTTAAAACCATCCCAGTAAGTAGATTCTTTCCCAACATAACTAAGTTACAGCTGATGGATGTGATGACTTTGGAAATGGAAAGGAGAGGGGAGAGTAATAAGGGTCTGTAAAACTATAAAAAGAGAATAATTTTAGTCTTTTCTCTACAATAAGACAAATATATAGGTTAGTGTCCAGAAAGTGTCAGCAGAAAGATTTTTCTGTATCCCTTCTCTCTGCATATTAAAGTTTGAGCCCAAACAATGCATTTTCCAGAATAAGTCATCACTGTGTCAAGCACTATAAATAACCATGCAGTGCAGGGAAAGAGAGAGCCTGTATCTATGTATGAGGCAGAGATATTAAAAGCGTCAAGGTAATGATTTTTTTATGTCCAATGGTTGATTATGCCTCAATATTAAAGAGGCTGGTGGCTTTTAATGATGAAAAAATTATGCAAACATTAAAAAACAATTTCATATAATTATTTGGAGTTTGCTTTCGTTTTACAAACAACAATTTAAAATAAATCCATTAATGCTGTCTGTGTGGAGTCAAAGGAAATGTATCATGCATTGCAGTTTGGTTTCATACCAAAAAATAAGCTCTCCTCCAAACACTGCATCATAAAGGAAAATTAAGAGCCCTTGGTGATAAGTCTTGTGACTCGGAGCGAGGCTTTAATGAGGCAAGTTCTTTGATAGAAGGTATTAGGATGCTCTGTTCATTTAACAAACTTTATGAAATGCTGATATGTGCTCACTTCTCAGGAGCCAGCATTACATATATTACTTACTTGTAGTTTTATTCATTTCTTCCCAATGAAATAACATTTCGATGTGTAGCTTGAGCCATGAGGTATACCAATCCTCCTGATACAGTCTCTGGAGTGCTAAGATTATAGGTGTGTGCCACTGAGCACAGCAGCCCAGCCAAGAACACACCCATAACATATTCTTAATTGACTATAGGAAACTGCTATGAAAGATTCATTATTATGAAACAAAGCTCGCAGAGATACAGCACCATGTTTGCAAGACTATGTCTTTTCTTCCTTTCTGAGGAACTCAGGAGAAAATGCTTTGAGGCTAGACATTAATCAGAAGCCAAGCGCCACCTAGAGGCAGGAGGGAGAATGTCAAGATTAGCTTCATCTACATCTTTTAGTTTACTTAGTCTCTTGTCAGTCCTCCATATGTCCTCTTTTCTGCCCAAGGTAACATGCAACTAAAATGAACGCCTGATCATAACTAAAATAAAAATGAATAGTCTCAAAGTAGCTGTCTGATAGATTTTTTTAGAGTCTGTCTAAAACAGATATAACAACACTAAGTTACAGTTCATGGATGGTATGACTTTGGAAATGAAAGGAAGAAATTTTCGAGTTGCCTATATCACACAGTGATCAGACTGCAAACCTCCTTATCTAACAGTCTTAAAAACCATATCCTGAAAGAGACTCTAAATGAAGCTACCCCTCAAATAACCTATAGCATATATTTTCCTTGGCTGACTTCCATCCCTGCAACAATTTGCGTCAACCACTCCTTATCTTAGTATTTTTATTAGTTCTTAAAGAGTTCCATATAGTGAATTCTAATCATATTCCCTCCCTTACTTCTTCCCAGATCCATTTCCCTTCTCTCACCACCCAAATGTATGTTCTTATTTTCTCATTTTATAGCCTTGAAGACCAATTTGTGCTATTCAAATATTCTTTGACATGTGGCCTTCCACTGAAGCATTGTCGATTTTAGCAGAGGCTACACTCTGAGAGAAAACTGTCTCTCTCTATCAGCAGCTAGCAATTGCCAAGAGTTCCATGGCAAAGGGTAGAAATTCACACCCATCTCTTTTCCCCATGTTGAGATTTGGCCTGGCTTTGTGCATGCTGTTACTGTCACTGTGAATGTTCACATGAAGCTTCCCCATGTGTCAAAACCCTATTTCCTGGTAGTCACCCACCACCTCTAGCCTTAGACACATTTTGCTCCCTCTTCCACACTGCTCTCTGTGCCTTAGGAAAGAGGACATAGTGCATACGTCTTCTTTAAGCCTGAGTATTCTCCAGTCGCTTCTCTGCACCTTGTCCAGTTATGAGTTTTTAATGTTAGCCGTCATCTATTGCAAATAAAAGCTTCTCAGATGAGGGTTGAGAGGTGAATTGATCTATGAGTGTACTAAAAAGTGTAGTTAGTTTAATACTTTGTCCAGTTTGTAGAAATCGAGTAGGCTGTTCCCTAGTCACAGATTTTTGACCTGGTAACAGTGGTAGGTATGAAATTTTTTATATTGTGAAGTAGGACTTAAGAGCCAATCTGAAAGTGGTTGGCTATTCTGATGATGTTTGTTTCACTATTGGATAAGTGGCCCTGTATTGACCAATTATTTTTTCTAAATATCTTTTTATGGAAAATAAAGTTTTGCATACAATATATTTTGATCATGGTTTTCGCTCTCTCATCATTTCCCAAAAACCTTCCTATCTCACCACCCTTCCAAATCCATGACTTATTTCTCTTGCTCGTAAGAATACAAAGAGGAAAAATAGAAAAGACAAGAAAAAATGATAAAACAAGATGAACAAAATATGGAAAATAAAGGAAACTAAGAAAAAGCACTAGAAACTCACACATACAAAAATATGGACAAACACACACACACACACACACACACACACACACACACACACACACTTCACTCCAGAGAAACTTTATGTATGAAAGCTATTTTTGGTTCTACTGGCTTGGTTTCATAGTGCTGTAACAGGCTATGTGCAATACCAAGGAAAAAAAGCATTCTTTTCTGTTTGTGGCAGCACATGGCACAGTTCATAGTAACTATTTGCCTATATCCTAATTCCATAGTTGAATGGGAAGAAGACATCAAGCCATATATTTCTCTTTAGCAACAGTCACTGTAGCTACAGCAAAGTAACATGCTCTGAGGCTACTTATCCTAGACCAGCCATTATTATAGAGAAGCTCAGATGACAACAATATTGCAGTGGATAGATGGATAGATCTGTCTAATCCTCAAAATAATCCTTCAAATTCTGTCCACAAACCAGTAGGACCCAACTCTTAACCTTTTTCAGCCTGGAGAGATCAAAGGGTAGATAGATCTTTAATTTTGTATTTCTTCAGAAAGGATTAGAGTAACCTGGAAAATCTGAGTTTAGCAGAAGTATAGTGCATTGAATGGTGGCCATCAAAACTATCCCCACTCTACTTCTCAGAACCTTTGCAGATGCAATGATCTTGAGCTGAATCCAATGACCTTGGATTGGTAAGACGGATGATAAATCCAATGATAATACTTTCAGGATACAGGTGCAAGGATATTTGAGATAGGAGAGAAGAAAGCAGCATGAAGACAGGGCAGAGAGATATCAACAGTTGAAATTGGAAGGGCAAAAGCCAGTGATTTCCTGGAGCCTCTGGTAGTATAGTTGAGGAAACACATTGGTTTTAGATTTCTAATTCCCCATGTGTCAAGAGTCAGAACAGGGTGGCGGGACACTGAGACGGCATATAAAGGTGAATTTTGGTGAAAAGCAGCAAGCTGAACAAGTCTCAGGATCTACTTGTTCTGACCTTATTTAAACTTCATAAACGTTTTATGTGATGCTACCTCCTTTTATAATAGTTATTCTTTTCTTATCAGTTGAACTCTTAATTTTCAGGACAGCACCATAAAAACGTCTCTTTGGTGGTTCCTTTGAAACTAAGCATGTGTTTGTATCATGGTTGGAAAGTGCAAGGTTTCATCCCCAAGGAAAACTGCTTTCTAAAGGGCACATCATCTTTGTCCCTTGAATCTCACCTCTGTGGACTTGGCATTCAAATACGACTAGTCAGGCTGAAGTCATACACATAGAAAAAAAGCAGGGGAGAAAAGCAGAAGGAGCCTGCAGCATTGAAGATATTGTACATCTGGGATCCAGTCATGCACTACATACTCTGGGCTTCAATGCCATGTGAGAAAAGTCACTCATGCAAGTAAGCCACTGTTTAATTAGTTTTTTTTACAACTCATAGCCAGATATAATCCTAGTACATTCACCAGCTTAGAAACAGACCATTCTTTGTAAACTCAATTATGAGAGCTTTGTATATTAAAATTTAGAGGGAAACAATATCCAAAAAGAATGAATTAATCTCCCTCCTATTTTACCAGCTACTAGAAAGTCTTCCATGGGCCCCTGACTAGGATTTAGATATCCCTTCATGTACTGGCCATAACATTATTTATTAGCACCCCAATACCGTCATCACTTCAAAAGAAGCTTTTAATTCAAGTAATGTTTTCTGATTACTGTTTTAGTAATAAAGACTTCAGATTCCAGAGCTACCATCATCCCAATGGGATAGGTTGACAGAGAACAGAGCCAGGGTCCAGAAGACTGGACATTGCCAAAGAAACTCTCAGGATTCAAATTGCATGTTAGCACCTTATTTCCCTAGAACGTTCCAATATTCCTAATGCATTACATACTCTTGGTGAAATCTACCCACTAAATCAAGAGTTGCTTAATTTTTTTTAGAGCTTGTTGATTATCCATTAAAGTTAATAACTTATTATTCTACTGAAATAGAGTATTTAAAAACTCTGAATTTACTTAGAATAGGTTTCTGGAATCTGATGTTTGAAAAAAAAAAAAACATTGGATAGAGGCCCCCATGCTCTTGGCATGCCACCCTGCCTAACATTTAAAACTTACTCTGGGTCATTTTGCCAGTTCCCATAGGAAAGGCAGATCCCGCTGTTGTATCAACCATGTTTGCAAGAACCAGAAAATCATGTACTATTTATCAGCCTGGGTTTTTTGAACCATAAATGGGTAAAAAAAAAAAAAAACATTTGGTTGGTTACCCCCTGAAATATGATGTATCATATGGATTTGATATCTTTACTAGCCCAAGCTGACAGGCCTGAAAGTCAGCAACACTCCTTTGAGAGTTTCTTAGATTAACGCTACTAACAAAACATTAGCCTTGGCCAGTTTAGAAACTGTTAGTCTTTAATTTAGAAAACTCAAAAAAAAAAAAATGACCTCTAATGCTCATGACTATACTTGCATCATGGAACATGTGACTGGCTGCATGATAAAGAAGCCCGGGGCTGGTCAGAGAGTTTAGCTCTAAGGATGCTGGAACACATCCTGTGCTTGTATGAAGCTGCTGTGGGAAGGATTCCCAGTTGCCTGTGGTGTGTTGGTTATGAATCAATTAGCCTTGAATCCCTCCAAATCACTAAAGTGAAAATCCACTTTACATGGAGTTACAAACACAGACACTTCAGATCTCTCATAAGCAGTATAGATAAAACCAATTTCATTTGTTTTGCTCGTTGTTGCACGACTGAATTTCATGCATTCTACATTGTAGCCACACTAATCACCTTGTTGGTGCTGTACACTTTTACCATTCTAGATTTGCTTGTACAATTATTCCCTAGAAAGGCATCTGACACGTTCAAACATTACTTAACATTATTCAAAGCTCAGTCTTCTGGGAGTTTGTCTCTGCATTTTCTGAATGAGACCTTATATTACAACACACCTGCATGAATATATACCCATGGTTGACAGCTAGACTGTAAACTCCTTGAAGATATAGGTCATGCAGACAATATCTACCACAAAACACACCACAAAGTTTTATGTACGAAGTCCAATGACAAGTGTGGCATGATCATCATGTCATTTACACACTTCCAGTTTCTGAGTTATCCTGAAGGTAAAGCAGGAAACTTATCCATCATCTCAGATACTTGCTTTAACCTCACCTGCCCAGTCTTCTTCTTCCTATATTCACTTGTATTATTGAGGCAGGGGATTCATTATTCTCATGACTATAAAATATAGAAACAATTTGCGATACACAGCAAGTGCAAGAGAATACACATTGTCTTTTCTTTACAAGCCAGTTACCAAGAACAATCAGAAAGTTAGACAGAGTATGTCAGAGGTTGTGGTATAAAAAAGGATGAATCAAATAATTGTCTCCAAACTTATTTTACTCTTCAATTTTGAACATCAATCCAGGGACAGACAACATTAAAACTGAAACTTTAATGTTACAAAATGATTGAAAGTCTGATATCATACCAAAATGATGGATCAAATTTCATATGAAATCTGCTTTGCAATAACATTTTATATTCTTAATAATACTCTGCTCTAAATATTGACAGTGAATTGACACTTGAGTGATAAAAGAATGATAAAAAAATGCCAAGAATATTAGCCTTTTTCCCCATAAGGTTAAACAATGTTTTGATAAATGAAAAACATCAGTTTCTGGGGGTGATTTTGGATTGCTCTTCAATGAGAAGGTGAAAAGATCGTAAGTCTAGTGAAATAAGTTTTCATATGCTTATATCCCTTAAGTGCTAAAAAATTACATGAGAATTGCAAAAACCTAGTGTGGAGGGATTTGGCCAACCATCAAAATTTTAATAATACCTAATCATCAAGAACTTAGGGCAAACAGAAATGGGGTCAGTCCCAATGAGCCACATAGGCCAGAGCAGGCAGGGTGGGGAGGGGTGGAGTGGACTGACTGGCTGACACACTGGCACTGGGAGGGCAGAGATGTTTGAGGCTTTTAGGAACTTCATCCCAGAAACCAAGAACTTCTTTATAAAGCTAGCCATGACTTGAGGACAGAAGGGGACACATCTCCCCAACTGCCATCCTAATAGGCATTCTCCCACTTAATATGTACGTATATGATTCTGTAAAACCATGGATATAATAATCATCTCAAACTCAAAAAAAATCAACAATAAAGCAATACTCCTTCCCACCCTCCTTCTGTATCCAGTTCAGACTGTGGTGCTTCATTCTTTTGAGTTATAATTTAACATTATCAACAGCTCCGTGTTGCTTCAACACATTTAAAATGTGAGTTTACTTTCATTTTTGTCTTCAACATTTTGTCCTGACTACCATCATTCTTAGATTATAAATGTTGGTGGGAGGGCTGGCCATAGTGGTACACACCTTTAACCCATAGTTAGGTAGGTCTCTGTCAGAGGCCCTATTGGTTTACATAGTGAGCTCCAGAACAGCCAGGACTACCTAAAAAAGCCATGCCTTAAAAATAAATAAATAAAAATACATGGTGATGGGAGAAGAATATCTAACCATTAATCCATGGTTGTACTCTGAAAGAATGCATTATATTCATCTAATATAAAAGTTAACTCAATAATAATGAAAGTCTCCACTGATACCTAATATTGGAAGTTGAGTTGTTTGTCTAATCCACAGTAGTCACACATGCTTACATATGAGCACATAGATACATATATGGTTTGTTTTTCCACACTTGTTTTAAAGTGGAAAAGATGCTCATAAAGATGTATTTGATAATTATTTTATGCTCAGTAGAAAATTTTGAAATTAGAAATATTTAATATGTGAAAGAATCTCCTGAGAGGCCTGGGAATAACTACCTTATATTCTTGGAACCCTATGTCAATTTTTGCCTGAGAATGTGTTCTACTTTGCTTTCTCTTATTGTGATAATCACCATAATCTAAAGCAACTTGGGGAGGAAAGGATATTTCTTAGCTGATGGATGATATAGTACATTATCAAGGGAAGCCAGAACAGGAGTCCAAGGCAGGAACCTGAAGACAGAAACTAAAGCAGAGACCATGTAAGACCACTCCTCACTGGCTTGTTTCTAGGCTCACTTTCAGCTACCTTTGTTATGAAGTCTGACTCATCTGCCTATGGATGGCTGACACCCACAGTGGTCTGGGTGATTCTATATCAATTAGCAGCCAGGAAAATGTCCCATACACACGATATCAGGCCAACCTGGTAGAGGCAATTCTTGCGTTGAGGTTTCTTTTTCTAGATGTGTCAATTTCACAAAGCAAGATTAAAGATTACAGTAGGTTGTAAAGATTCTTTTTCCTTTCATACTTTACACATGTCCAGGGAAACACTCTACCACTGAGTTACACTCCCAATGCTCTCAAAGATTTTTATTGACAAACATCTCCTCTAATTCTGTGACAGTTTATACACTTAGAAACAAAGGGTTCTCTTTATGTTTCCCAGTAACATAACCATTTTTGAGGTAGGAAAGGCAGTGATACACATTTAAAGGAAAATTCGTTTATAACGCTACATTACTGCCAAGGAGAATGATAATTTAATTTATATCACTTGATCTTGACCTCTGTACAGAGGTATTTGCGACAGTGAGTCAAAGTAGCCATTAGTAAACCAAGTAAAAATAACATTCCTCCACATGTGTATTCCATGCAGTCTTTGAGATGGTATCATACATTAGAAACTGTCATCTCCTGGTCATACTGTGTGGTACTCTAATCCAGATCTACAATGTACCCAACATCTGGAACTTGTATAATCATCATTTCCTAAAAGGTTAGAACAGAAGAGAAAATTTCTTTACTTTCAAATACAGAGTTCCTCCCAAAAGAGCTGAGACAATAACTAAAATTGCTAATACCTGTCAACATTCAACATATAGAAAGCACTTCCTCAAATAAAGGAAAACCGAACACAATCATTACAGATTTCAATTGTATGAAAACTTGAAGTTTCCTGTGAAATTCAAGTAAAAGTTCATTATGGTAGTGTCATTTAAAAATAAACTGACTGTGACAGTCTGGGATATTATATTTTCCTTCATTAAAGATCTACTGGAATTCAAATATGACTTGCTTATCATTGACAACTCATCTAGAATGGCAGAAGGAAACTGAGCTGTTAACAAAAAGAATGTTTTAATACAAAACACTCACCAAGTTACCAAAGAATAAATAAATAAATACAAACCCTCAAAGCTGTAGAGCGTAATCTGATTTGGTTATTCCTCTGTAAAGGATTCAGAAGGATAGGCCCAGAATGTGGAAAAAGATCAGGTCTTATTCAGAGAAACCAACAGCAATGAAAATTGAAATGTTCACATAGCAAAGTAAGGAAGTAAAAACTATAGGTTTTTATGACAATTTCATATTTTCTTTATTTTAAGGTGTTACTTCAGGCAATATGAGGTGTCTAGCAGATCAACTGACAAATTTAGAAATCTCTTAATATTTAAAATAATGTATATGAATGAATGAATGAATGTTTTATAGATTGGAATCTCTGGGTAGATTTAATAATATAAACTTTAAAGCCATGCTTGCTGAGTCTCCGCTATGCCAATTATCATAGTAGGGTCCATCCAGGCCTAAAGAGAGCCACAGTCTTTCTCTTTCTTTCTTTCTTTCTTTCTTTCTTTCTTTCTTTCTTTCTTTCT
>NW_021604565.1:29170112-29172356 GCF_004785775.1 Grammomys surdaster
TCTTTCTTTCTTTCTTTCTTTCTTTCTTTCTTTCTTTCTTTCTTTCTTTCTTTCTTTCTTTCTTTCCTTCCTTCCTTCCTTCCTTCCTTCCTTCTTCCTTCCTTCCTTCCTTCCTTCCTTCCTTCCTTCCTTCTATTTGTTTCTTTCTTTTTTTCTTTTCTTTCTTTCTTTCTTTTTTTTTTTTGAGACAGAGTTTCTTTGTATAGCCCTGGCTGTCCTGGAACTCACTCTGTAGATCAGGCTGGCCTTGAACTCAGAAATTCACCTGCTTCTGCCTCCCAAGTGGTGGGATTAAAGGCATGTGTCACCACTGCCTGGCTAAGCCATGGTATTTCTTAAAATGCAAACATTCACACTTCTTTGCAAAACTCGTAAGTGGAAAATATTCAAACATCTCCTATCATTATGCAATACAAAGTCTACCATGGAATACTGGGCTTCCCAGACAAATTTTGGTTAACAATTTATAACATAGTAAACAAATGTTTATTTATTTATGGAAGGCAATGCCAGAAATACATTTCTCTCATACTTTGGTTTCCATTGCTCTGATAAACACCACAAGTAGACTTCAGAAAACAGTGAGTGAAACAAGGCAGGGGCTCAGGCCAGGAAGCTAGAGGCAGAAACTGAAAAGAGGTGTTAAAGGAACGCTGCTTACTGGCTGGCTTCCGGACTCATATTCAGCTACCTTCTTAAGCAACCCAGGACAAAAAGCCTACATTTGACCCCTACCTCACCACAGCCATCAGGAAAATGCCCTACAGACATATGAATAGGACAAAGTGATAGAGACAATTTTTCAATCTCCTCTTCTCAGATGTGTCCAGTTGACAACCAAGACTAGCTGTCATAAAGCCAACCCTTGTCAACCAGGCAAACAGATCACTGTTAAACCATAACTTTTCTGTGTGCCTGAGAGTTCAAGTTAATACCTCTCCCTCCCTCCCTCTATCCCTCCCTCCCTCTCCCTCTCCCTCTCCCTCTCCTCTCCCTCTCCCTCTCCCTCTCTCTCTCTCTCTCTCTCTCTCTCTCACACACACACACACACACACACATACACACCTACAGTCCAACTTTAAAACTTTAAAATTTAAATTTGTCTAGTGATTTAAAAGTCCAAATTCTCTTTTTAAAAAATTCAGCATCTTTTAACTCTAGGCTCCAGGAAAATAATAATTAAAAAACACCCTAAACACACTACTTTTTAAGTTCAAATAATAATAGCCAGGGCAGAGTTACAATTATAACAGAGTCAACAAAAAAATCTAAAAGTGCAAAAATCTCAGTGTCAGACTTGTAGGACTTATTTATGGTCCTCTGGGATGAGAAGGGCCTGGGAAGTCCCACTTCTCTCACTCTGCCATCTGCAAAATACACGTGTCTTGTAGGCTCAGGTTGTCCTCACTTCACATCTGCCACTGCCCTGAGTGGTGAAGGTACCAATATCTCCAGCATCCTGGGTCTCCACAGCAATGGAGGCTGTTCTATGGATGATCCTCTTATCTTTTTTTCAGGATTTTTTCAGGATTGCAATAGAGTGCCACACTTTAGCTTCTCCCCAAGAGCCTTTTAATCTAGGAGTCTCCACTGGACCTTGCTGCAGTGGGATTCCAATCTTACCGCATGGTGCTAAGCTACTTTCCACAATTCCTTGATGCCTTTAAGAGCAGTATTATGTGGGAGACACATCCATTTCACAGTTCAACTTCCAGCTTGAGAAGCAGGAAGCTTCTGGGGTTCTTCTGAACCTGTTTCTGTGGGCTGACCCCAAGGAAATATTTCCCAGAAGTGTTTACCTCAGTGAACACTAATAATCACAGCTAATTTTGAGTCCTGGCTGATTAGCATCCATTGTCTCAGTAAAGCAACATTTTTCCTTCCATAACTTCTTAATCTAAGTTGTCATACACATGACCCTTGTTCCAATACTTAGGTCATTGTTCCATTCTGAACAAGGTCTCCACTATTTGAATTTCCCTCAACATTCATATCTTCCATCTAGGTAAGAACTCACTAAGTTCCAAACATTCAATAGATTATCAGACTAAAATTCCAAAATTTCCACAATCCTCTCCAAAAATCATCGTTGTCAAAGTAACAATCTCACTTTCAGTATCAATTTTTATCATGGTTTCTTTCCTTTCCTTTCCTTTCCTTTTCTCTTCTTCTCTTCTCTTCTCTTCTCTTCTCTTCTCTTCTCTTCTCTTCTCTTCTCTTCTCTTCTCTTCTCTTCTCTTCTCT
>NW_021604565.1:29172805-29191558 GCF_004785775.1 Grammomys surdaster
CTCCCCCCTTTCCTCCCTCTCTCCCTCCTTCCCTCCCTCCCTCTCCTCTCTCCATAGGCTCAGTTAGTTTTCTTATACAAAGCAGAACCAGAACCACCTGTCCAGAATGACACGTCCTATAGCAGACCAAACCTACATCAATTACCAATCAATAAAAGTATCCAACAGACACACCACACCATAGGCTCATCTGATGAATATAAGGTCATCAAATATCATTCTTATTCCTCAAGTGATGCTAGTTTCTGTCAAGTTGATAAAAATTAGCCAGCACAACCAAACTGATATAGAAAAAAGAACCAGTCTTTCTGCAAACACTCTTGCTTTTTTTTTTCATGGGTAAAGATAATTAAGGTTGATTTAAAAAATATTTATCAATGGAATCTAAGCCCAAACTTACAAATAAATAAATGGTGATTAAATATTTAAAATATATTGTGTCACTATAATCAGTATTTCCTTTCAACTATATATATCTTCCCCTTTAATTTTAAGATAAGATTTCTTTACACACACACAGACACACACAGAGACACACAGACACACACACACAGACACACACACTCATTTCCAAACTCTTATAGTCCACAGCTAGGCAAGTAAATATCAGCAATGTAATTCCTTTGACCTAGGTAGGAACATCTAGAAAGCAAGCATTTACTACTAGTCTACTGGCTCAGACATGCCACACAGTGATGCAAAACAAAACAAAACAACCAAATCAACAGAACAACAAAAAATTAAAAAAAGACATAGAAGATAAAATTCATAACAGTCTGGATCTTCTGGATCTAGCCATATCTGACCTCATAATAAACAAAGTCACATCCCAGGATTTTATGAGACCATATAAAGGAAAGGAACGTCAATTGTTAGAAACAAGAAACTTTTTAATTTAGTGCTTAAATACCTAGGATTGCAAGGTGAATTCTCTATAATTTGGTTACATCAATGTCTCCAGGAATATAGCAGAGAACTGTTCCCTGTTTTCTAACATGCAGTCACAGTGCTATTCTTCAAACATGCCTCCATACACTGGTTCTGGCAATCCTTTGGGGTGGAGAACAATCTCTATACTGTTCTCTGCAATTCAGTGTACAATTGTCCTTCACATCCCTGGTTGAGCATTGCTTCTTCTCTAATGCTTTTCCTAGTCACCTTATCTGTTGTATTTGTTTCTCCACTACAAAGCTCTTGCTTATTACCAGTAATCTGTGTGAAAGGCTTGATGCACCACTGAGACCTGTACTGTAAATTGTTTGATGCTGTTGACTTAACACAGGGTCTCACTTATGTATATCTTACTTTTCTGAAACTTGCTATGTAGACCAGGCTGTCCTTAAACTCACAGAGATAACCTTGCCTCTGCCTTCAGAGTGCTGAGATTAAAGGCATGCAACACCATGCCTGGCCAGTTTTAAATATTACTAAGCACTGCAAGTTTTTCATTATACTTCAGGTCTTTTATGTGTGTCTTTTTTACTCAACTGAGATGATTCTGAGATTAAAAACAATATTTATTTCCGACAGCCTGGTGAACTGTCTTGGTAAAAATAAATAAATACTAAATACTCAATTTATATTAATCATAAATTTATCATTTGATTTTTTCTCTTTTAAAAATCAAGAGCCCATAAAACTAAGCAATATACTCACTCAAATACAGGTAATTCAAAAACAGAGAATTTGTAGATAATATTTTAGAAATTAATATTAAAACAACTCAGTAAAGATGAATGGAGTCAAAAGTTTTAAAAGGCATTTTCATACATTGATAAATATTAAAATCAAACTGTATAAAAAGCTGTAGGTATGAAAAAGACTGTATGACACATGAAATAAGTATTAAAGCTGAAAAGTTACAACTATACTACTAAAGAGGATGCTTCTCCAAAAAGCATCTCCAAAGAAATCAATACATATACATGCACGTTTGTTAAAAACTACACCAAACAGCACTCTTTCTAATATTTGTGTGTGTGTATATATATATATATATATATATATATGATACATATTTCTAATATACATCTCCATATCTATTTGTAATATATATGGATAGAATGGATAGAGAAAGAAACATACTTTGGTTTGGTCGCAGTAGGGAGAAAGTTAAAAAAAATAAAAGAAAGAAAGTCAAGTTTCAAAGACAAATAGTTCAGGTAGAGTTGGTATGGGGATTATTTTGAGTAAGGATGGGAATTCATGGTGACAATGTCCACTGGAGGAGGCCACAACCTTGACAGTCTGCAGAACCAAAACAGAAAATATACATGAGTAGGAGGGCTTTAGGAAGGGTCTGCAAACATCGATATCAAATGAGACCCTGTCTAATTTAGGGGGAAACAGATTATTATGGGAATCACAGCTAATTCAGAAGGGACACATCAGGGTTACTTCATTCCAGCCTCTCATTTCTATATGGGAATTAAGGTATAATGCTTTCCAAAAACACCTAGAAGTCATATTTCGGTTGAATTTCCATTATCAAATGACAGCATCCATCTAAGTTAAAGAAACCATTTACATTCAGCTTCCAAGCCTCTGCCCATTTAGATGACCTGAGAAGTTCCAAAGATAAACTGAAGGTACCGTAGGGATTTGGGACATTTATAGTTTGTCATGTATTTATAGATTGCTTTTGACTGCAGGCTGAGTTTATCCCCAGCACAGTTTGGAGAGAAAGCTCATAGCAGGATATAAAGAAGGCAGAAAGAGTCAACTTGTTCATATCCTTCTATATCATTCACAAGGATTTAAGAGTGAGTTGTTCCTTCTCATTATGCTCTCCATTGCTACAGGAGAAGAAGGCTAACAAGCTGTCAAAATTGTTCATTCTCCTTCTCTCTATAATGTATTTAAAGTAGTCCCTAATTTGTTTAAGTTGTAAACCATCTGTGAGTCCTTATGCCCTTTTGCACATGAAAGATGGATTTAGTGAATGCAAGACAATTAAGTAGAGGCAATTATGGATTATAATAAGATGCCAGTCTTGAACTAGATGATTGTATGGACAACCATAAGATGAGTTTATTTGAAAATAATTTGATGTTGGAAAGACAACATTATTAAATTAGCCAGCACCAGTGTACATTGGAGGTCACCTAAACTTATAGCAGAGAGCACAGCAGCAGGATGTTCTAGGGCATAACTAAAAAGCTCCAGAGTCTGACATGTTCTACTGGTGTTAGTGAAAATGTGTGGGTGGACCTACTGATGGAGTGATGTTTATCTAGGGCCCCTGCTTAATGCCTTCCTTATGTTCTTTAATCCCATGCCTCACATTCTGGCAGAGGAGAGCATCACTTTCCCTTCACCTGAGCCTGCAGTTATTCGTAATTCACACAGATGTATTTGACCAGCAAAGTGCTTTGAATAGCTTTATTTAAGACTCAAGCAGTCTCGTACCACAATCTTGACCATATCCTCTCCCATCATTCAAATCACAGTAACCTCTAAGGTAGTTAAATAAAAAAGTCCCATTCGGAGCTGGCCAGCAGTGGCACATGCCTTTCATCCTAGTACTTGGGAGGCAGGAACAGGCAGATCTCTGAGTTTGAGTCTATCTTGGTCTACAGAGCAAGTTTCAGTATATCGGCGGTACACAAAGAAACCCTGTCTAAAACCAAACCAAACAACAACAACTACTACTACTACTAATACCAAACCAAACCAAACAAAACAAAACCAGTAAAAACAAAAAGCAAAACACAAAACAACAAACAACAATGACAACAACAAGACAGTAACTCTATTCTGAATGCTAATCAAAAGAGGTTGACCATGTCAAATTCATCATCTTAAAGGGTAGCTATAAAGTCAGACATGAGAATTGTGATTCTCAGCAGTCTTCCTATCCACACAGAGATTTTCTCATCTTTGTAATTTAAATAGGTTCCAACTATATATTCCTGTCCATTGGTTTTTCCTTAAGTCTATCCCAATGCTTGTTTCTGCTGAAAGGCAATTTTTGTGTGTTTCAGATAATAAAATAAAAATTCAATGTATTTATATGTGTTCATGTGTGCAAACACACATATGTACTCTGTGTGTGGATTTCAGAAGGTGACACTGCTGCCATCCTCAAATGTTCTCCACCTTATATGTGAGACAGTATCTCTCCCTAAAGCTGAACTGCAGCCATGGGCCAGATTGACTGTGTAGTAAGCCCCAGGGATCCTTCTGTCTCCGTCTTCCCAGCCTTTGGATCACAGGTGCATGAAGGGAATCAGAATGTAGGTTCTCATGCTTGCGTAGCAGGCACTTTACTGACTGAGCCTTCCCCTCAGCCAGTCTATGGATATCTACATTGTATTTATAAAGATAATATATTTTATAAATCCTATATGCCAAGGCAATTAGAAGATGTATGGTTTTTTGTTTGTTTTTAGCCTGATTCTTGTTTCCCAAATATGGTTCAATACCTTTCCCCACCAATAACCAATGAGAAACAAACTATTTTAATTCATAGTGTATCCTGGTTTGAAATGCGTCCTTGGCATGCTCACATACAGAAGAAGAAAAAAATTAGCTGAAGAGAAGGATGAGATTCTCTAGAGTAAATCTATATATAATTCAAATGAATTTGGATACAACTTCTACTGTTTATAGTTACATCAATCCCTGGAGTCTGGTAGGCAGCTATACTCATAGCACCTTCACATTCTTAACTAAGATGGAAAGAGTAATTGTACCATCCCCAAATGGCTACCAAGAAGAGTAAATTTACTGTCATTTTCTAACAATAATTCCTACTACACAGTGACTCTTTAATACCTAAAACATCAAAGGGGAGAATATTAGACCCATTAGGGCAACCAGAAAGAATTTCTATGATAAATTATGGCCAAGCATTTACAGAATGTAACATTTTTGAGAAGTTTTATGCCTATCAGGAGTATACAAATTGTCATACAAAAGATCACACATGTTACGTGGTTTCCTGGAGACATAGAAACTAACTGTTCAGCATCGGTTGATAATTACTTAGCTTTTGAATATATAAGTTTGTAAGAAATAGCTTCCTAGAAACATCATCCCAGTAGAAATTAGAAGATGAAGTTCTTGGCTCCCACATGGAACTGGAAATTCATGATTGGAGCAGGCTATAAATTATGTCATTTGGATGACTTTTCCCTTCCTCTCTGCTACCCAGAGTTCTAGACACATAACCTACCTAACAACCTTCATGGTGAATACTGGTGAACTCCTAAAGAAAGGCATCACTAAATATTTTCAAGTGTTTATGTGGCTATTGAGTTGGAATGCATGTTTGTGCAATACATCTCTGAGTCTTCTTTTGTCTTAGCATCCCTGGTACCAGACATCTGTGGCTGGTCCTCTGCATGCCTGTAATAAATGTAAAAAGGATGAGCTTTTAAATAGAGGAGCATGAGAAGTGAGGGCTCCAGATTACAACTTTGAACAGCAGAGCTACATTTAAGAGGCAGGAGACAGAGAAATGCAGAAAATATCATCAGCTGGAGAAAGACACATTTATCTAAGGGAAGAGATAAGCCTGATTTGTGGTCACAGACATGCAAGCATGTCTCTGTGGGAACGACAGAGACCCAACTGCTGGGTAGCACTGTTCACTTTCCCTTCAAGATCCTCAGTGAAACGGTAAGTACCCTTTCTGAGCTGCAGTACATCCATGGTTTTCCATTTAAGATTTCCCTTAAATATCTGTATCCTTATTTATGCCCTAAGAGACTTAAGTGAGATTGAGCATATGAACTATGTATTTACCAAGTCCCTTCTGAATACCACACACTTGCTAAGCACTTGGTGTCTTTAGTTGTATCAGCCATTAATAAAGAAGACAGTAAGTGGATAAAAATGTAAGAATGAGCCCAGAATTTGCTATAGCTCTAGTTGACATTCTTATATACGTTCCTACACAGAACTTTAAAATTCCCTGGAACGACTTACCAATCAGGACAGTACAATATATTTATGTCTATTGTAAAGCACATGGAACACAGTTGTATTCACTTTGCTGACATATGCAGGGGCAATGGCTGCTCCTTTGCTTTCAGTGACACATTTGAGTTGATGATGGTATCTCTCACTGAGAGATGCTGGTGAATAATAGCCTAGGCTTCCCATAGAACTCCATATAGCTCTGCCTGGAGGTGACTTTCTTCACGTTGCAGCCTATGGGAACAAGTTATTTAAGAAAGGAGGAAATATTCACAGATTGTGTAGAGGTGTATACATTTAAAATTAGGACACACTTTTACTGGTCACAATCAAATAACGTGATTAAACAGCTAGTCTGTGTTTTCTAGATCAGCTGGCTAATAAGGCACAGCAACATCATTTGTGTTCAAGCCATTAGGGTACATTTAAGTTCTGTGTAAAAAAATATAGTAATTATGTTGCTGCTTCCATAAGTGATAATTGCCTCCTGTATGATTGCTGATAATTTCAGGTAATTGTCAGCACAACGAAAGAGCTTTTTGTGGCCCCACAGTAGAGAATACCCCAGGGAAGATAATACAGACTCAAGTGGAGTTGAGAAAAGGGAGGGTAAGCTCATTGGCTGTATAACTAAAACTATACTAACTTTATTATCTTATGACAAACATAAAACTGAAATACCCCTCTAGGCTTTAGCAAGAAAGGAAAAAAGAGCTATAAAAATGTCTATCTTCAAAATCATGCTGACTTTTCAGTAAATGTAGTCATTTTAAATCATTTAAACCCCTACCTGAATATTCTCACACCAGATTCTTTCAGGAATGGCAGGAGATAACATTACAGAAACGTGAGGTGCTTCAAACCATGGCCATGACTGCTGCCACAGAAAGAGGGGGCACTTAAAATTATGAAAGTCAGTTTTATTCCTATATTGTTAGGGTAAGGATAAAGGGAATAGAATAAATAAAACGTAAAATATAAATGTTTAGTGGACACAAAATGCTGAGGCATTTATTCCAAAGCATGTATGTACTTGGATTAACATTTTGGAAAATATAGCCCAGCTGAGAAAATACAGGTGTTCAATACTAAACTGTGATGGGCGAAGAGGCTTAGGAAAGCCAGGTGGTTAGTGAGGCTTGCTCAGTGGAAGAAGAACATTTGATAATGAAGAAAAAAGTTTACGTTTCTCTTCTGGAACACTCATCAATAATCTGTCTAAAGACAATCATATTTTTGCTATACCCAAATATCAAAAGGTCATAGTGGCTTAATTTACTATTTCTTATACAAACTTTTTTTTTTCTTTCAGATTTAGGAAGGAGAAGAGCAAAGAGATAGTAAAACTCCAATCAGCCCGAGAGAAAGGTTAAAGTCATTCTTTTTTATATCCATTCTGGGTAGTGATCCATAAAAAAATAATTAGGACAAGGGTAAACCTATTATGTAGTACAGATTCACTATCAGTCTCGTCAATCTACATATACTCAACCACTAAAGATTTGTTCCCCTCTCTCTCTCTCTCTCTCTCTCTCTCTCTCTCTCTCTCTCTCTCTGTACGCATGTGTGTGTAAATTCTTCTTTCTTCATGCCATATAGACTCATGCTCACAAGAATCCTTGCTACCTTGCTAGATTTTTCCCCTTTGGTGCAGACTAGCAATCTTGGGCATGCTGATCTAAAAATTGTAGTGTTTTTCCCTCTCCTCTTTATTCTGTGCATTGACCAATTCTTCACACATTTCTAAACATCCATCATGCAGCTGTTATCTCTACCCAGCACTCACTGTCTGTCACATTTGCCTTGATCCTCCCTTTGAGCTAAGCTGCTTTAATACCAGCTGCCATGTCCATTCCCCTCATCCCTTTTCTGAGCAGAGGTGGCTGAGCACAGGGTCTGTCCCCTTCGGATGCAAGAGGATTTTGTATTAGAGACCTGTCAGGGCTGGTCTGAAGGAGGGCACATTTGAAATCATTTCTCTTATTGAGAGATAAGTGCTCTTTGTCATTCATTCTCCCATTCTTGCTTTTACCTTTCACACTGATTCCATATTTATCCTCCAGCTGCCTGCATATTTGACAATGCCATGGCTGATAGTGTTATATTACCAGATATGCACACGGCAGCTGAAGTGACTGATGCATGACCTTCACCATATTCTATGCTTAACACACAGATCCGGGCTTCTTTCACAACTATTTGGGCCCTACCACTTTGGGTCATTATTTTCAATAACAATGATGATGATGATGATGATGATGTCGTCAAGTGATAAGGCTAAGAATTTATTAAGCTTCTTCCTTCCCAGGTAATAAATGCTATATTCCTGTATCACCTCATTTTGTTTGGATTTAACCAGACTCAGAAGTTACAGCAGCAATGCAAAAGCAGAAGCTATTACCCCCTTTCCATGGGCAGAGTGGATGTCTTTGCCTAGTCTTTCAAGTAAACATTGTATTACTAAATAGGGAGTCTTACAGTGAGTCAGTATCCGTATTTGTCAACAGAAAAGGCATTTTCGGCAAGAAAGTACTGGCTAACTAAAAAGGTCTATAGCACAAATGATAGTTAACATATTCATGGTCTGTTCAGTATTCTCCAAATTGTGAGGCCTCAGGATGGAAAGATTTCCTCCCATAACTCCTCATTGGTTACAGTGTCTAGTGGCAGAGATTGCTTAGTAAGGATTACTGGTTATCCCGGTCAGAGTTGGTTAGTTGGTCTGTGTGTATATATGAGTGTCTCTCTCCCTCCTCCTCCCCTTCTCTACCGTCCTCTCAGTGCACATACGCATGGGAGGGAAGATGAATAAAGGAGAAATCACACGAGAGCAGGAGACTAGAAGGAAGAATCCAAAGCCACCAAGCCAGTTACGGTCACTTCTCAAGTTTTGGAGGACTCTGCTAATGACTCAGTGAGCTGAAGAGAGATTCTCGGCAGCATTTTAGGAGACTGGAGCATATCAATGTTTGATTTATAGTAACAGCAATTCGTGTGCCAAATTAAATTAAAGTTGAATGCCAACATAGAATAATAGATGTTAAGTTCAATACTAAATAATCATACTTCATCAGCAAGCATGACCTTTAACGAAGTTCCCATAAAGAAAAGAAATGGGAAAGGAATATTTCACATTAAAAAGAACATTTTTTTCGCAAAGTTGCTGTGAACTTTTTATCTCCTGGTGACAACACAAGATTAAAGATTTCATAACCAACTTAACTATGAGTCTTGTCAGCACATCCTTCCCTAATTTGTTATCTCGAGAAACAAAGAGAAACAAAGGAATCGTGAACAAACTCAGCTCAACAGACTCCAACAAGATATTTTCAATACTTTTCTATATACCCAAACTAAAAACAAACAAAAAGAAGGCATGGGTTGTTCCTAAGGACATCAACAAATAAGCATGTTAAACCATCCCAAGTCAAGATTGTAAGAGATTATTTTGGTGTAAAGACATTTTACACATATCCATGTGGTAGATTTTTATTTGGATCTCTCTACTTAATAAGATACACAATGTTTCTGGCTGTTTTGATCCTTACGGGTTATTCTGATATTTGATATTTTTCCAGCTGTAAATCCAATTTTATATGGCTTTACAAAATATACCATATATATATATATATATATATATATATATATATATATATATATGAGAGAGAGAGAGAGAGAGAGAGAGAGAGAGAGAGAGAGAGAGAGAGAGAGAATGAGAACATATCTGATAATAGTTAGCCCAGTTGAACTAAGGGGTCTACAAGGCGTATACTGAGGAACACAGAAGTTTTAAAACAAGCTAGAGACCTTGTCAGAAACTGCTGACTTGAGTCATACTTTATTGATGTTTGTCAGGAGGGGAGCAGAAAGGAGGTGCTATCTCAGTTTCCAGTGAAGAGAAAGTTATTATTATTTTCTTTTGGACAAAGAGATCCAAGAGTAGGGCTAGGTCCAGATTTGAAACAACCCATATGACAGTGTAGAGGGCTGCCTTCCACCCACTCGGTCATTGCTGTCAGAGTTTGCCTTATGAGCAGCACAGGAGCTTACCCGTGCTTAGGGAATAAAACTAAACTGATTTGGTGTATTTTCGCCTCTCTGAAATGCTCACGACATACATGCCTGTTATGAACACACCAACTTTGCATAAGTTAATGCTCCTTACTCTGAGCCTTCAGTTGTCCACATGGAAGAACTCAGAAAACACTATACAGTAGTACTAGCTAGCATCCTTTGAAATCCAAGCAAGTCATTCACAAATATCTCCATCTTCTCAGTGTTGCTATTGTCCCTAATCCAAGCTGACACCCACATCCTTTCAATATATACTCCAGTCCTCTGCACTTCCAAATCCTCCTGCCTCACACATCACTGACTGTGCTGCATACATTTTCTCGAGTCTCATTCCTTTAGCCTCTTGACATATAAGTGTGATGCCTGTAAGTCAATCTGTCTAGCATTTATTCACTCCTTCCTCACATCCTCAGCTGTCTTCTCTTGATGGGGTCACGTCATTAGAATATTACCATCATTTTTCCAACACATTTTATTGATATATGAGAATTTTACATCATGAACCCAGTTTCATTCACTTCACATTCTTCCTAAGTCTGCTATTCAATTGTGACCCCCGAAAAGTGAAGGAGTAGGAGGAAGATAAAAAGTATCAGGAGGAGGAGAAGGAGTATCAGGAGAAGAAAAAGGAGGAGGGGGAGGTGGAGCAGGATGTCAGGAACAAGAAAAAGAGGAAGAGGAAGAAGATGATGAAGAATAAGAAGAAAAAGAAGGAGGAGGAGAAGAAGTATAATAATAATAATAATAATAATAATAATAATAATAATAATGAGGAGGAGGAGGTGGAGGAGGAGGAGAAGCAGAAGAAGCAGAAGAAGCAGAAGCAGAAGAGGCAGAAGAGGCAGAAGCAGAAGCAGAAGCAGAAGCAGAAGCAGAAGCAGAAGCAGAAGCAGAAGCAGAAGCAGAAGAAGAAGAAGAAGAAGAAGAAGAAGAAGAAAAGAAACAAGGACACAAGAATGACTCAGTGGAGCATGTTTAAGCCCCAGTAGCCAGCCCCTTTAAGAAAATGGAGTCATTCCCCACCTGCAGCCCCTCCAGAAGCCCTCAATTGTGGAGAGCTACATTTAAATATCCTTATCACATTTATAAGAGTTATCTTCAATGGTGACCATCATTTTATATCTCTCATTCTTATAACCTACTCTCTCCTCCAGCTCCATTCCATTTCCCAACTGTTCCATTTCAGAGTGAAATACATAGAAAGTCTTCATTGCTAGTGTCCTCCAAATGCACTTACCTGTTCTTTACTGAAGCCACACTTATTCAGCTTAAAAACAAACAAACAAACAAACAAACAAACACTTAATATTCTACATAGACAAAGCTTTCACCATCAACTGGGATCCACACTGCTGAATTCTAGCATCAGCTCTCAGGCCCTGTACTCAGCATATCAGGACCATTTGTTTCTTCCGTTGCATCTAGTGTTTTCTGATTTTAGCGTCTAGGATAACTCATAAAATTTCCCTCCTACTCTACTGTTGCTTTTAACTGACTCCTTGCTATTTCTCTTTAATTTTTCTGATTTCTAAGCACACCCCAGCATTCAGTAGGTATCAGTTTCCCCAAGGGAACTTATCCAGTTTAAAAATGGTTTCTTTGATACTGCCTCCTAGGTTTGTATCTGTGATGTGGACTTCTTCGGGCATCAGGTTTATCTATCAAATTCCCCGTTCAATATCTCTCCCTGGAAACTTCTAAAAATGAATACCTGGTTTATAGGTTATAATTAGGATTCCTCACACAGAAATCCTAATCCTATGGTAGTCCGTTGACTCTGATAGTACCTATGGCTTGCCAATTGCTCACACAAAAAACCGTGAGTCAGACTTAACTTCTTATCCGTGGCATTCACACAAGCCATCCACCAAAAAATGTCATTTTTCATACCTTCAAAATAGAAATGCTCAATCCCTCCTCCATACTGCCATTGTGTCCTCATTGTTCAGTCACTCTTCTCCCCAAGATGAGCACAATAGCATCCTAAGTGAGGCTCCTGCTTCCCTCCTGCCCTTGATGCTCTCCTCTCAACACAGCAACACAGAAAGTGATACTTCAAAAATGCTGTCAGATTGTATCACATCCTGATTCTCCTCACTCTCAGAAAAGGCAAAAATGTGCACAGAGAGGCTCACTACACTTCATATAAGATGTACTCTTTTTCTATTCTCCGATGTGTTTCCTGCCATCTTTTCTATAGAAGCCATACTGGCGATTCAAGTTAGCTCTGTCTCAAAAGTTTTTGTCTAGTTTACCTATGTTGGCATAGATTTCCACAAGAAAGGCTACCACCTGCATTTTCTTCCAGTCTGATAGCAAGTATTGGTAATTTCTTCCCTGACTTCCCGTTGTTGTCTTTCATTTGCCCAACCTGCCTTCATCATGCTTTGTAATAGCTTCCCAGGGAAATTATCACCAGAGCTCATTGTACATTTCCCTATTTGATTACTGACTAAACATATTGCCAGAATATGTGTCATTACACAGACACAGGTATGCGTTTATCCTTACTCCACGCACATTAGCTTGAAGGAAATAAGGACCCTAAATAAGGATTCATCAGGCCCTTCTGTGTTATCACATGGAACTACCCCCAACTCCAGTGACTTCCACATTTTGTTATTTTATTTGTTAGATTATAATATAATTACGGCACCTCATTTATCTTTCCTCCCTCCAAGCCTCCTTCTTGATCTCTTTCACATTCATGACCCATTTCTCATTAATCATTATTCCATGGATATATTTATATAACGCATATATAGTCCTAAATATAGCCTGTTAAGTCTGTATAATGTTACATGTATGTATGTTTTCAGGGCAGACCATTTGGTATTGGACAACTGGTGGCTCTTCCTTGGAAAGGGTTTTCTTCTCAGTCTCAGCATTCCTTATTTGCATATAGATTTTCTGTTGTTATTGTTTTGGTGTGTGTGTATATGTTTTGGTGCGTGTGTGTGTGTATGTGTGTGTGTGTATAGAGGTGAGGCCTTCTATGTTTTTTCATGTCCACTTTGTCATATGTATTAGTGTCCTAATTATTGGTTAGGGCTATGAGATTCCCAAAACCTACAGCCCATTGCTATTTCCCTTGGTTCCCCAAGAGGTAAAAGGAGAATATTATCTTGCTGAAGATAATATGCATTTCATAAACAGGGCCTAGAAGTCCCTGAGCTAGAACTGACTTGAAAGCTTCCTTGATGAGTAGCTTTTTACTGTACCCAAAGAAGTCATGCGAGCTTCCAAAGGAGGGAGATAACCAACACTTTTTTACAGCTATGATGCCTATGAACTTCATCAACAAGCACTATGACATAGCAACCCTAAGGCTCCAGTAGTGACATCCATATCTTTCCAGTAGCCAAAAACTCTCTAATTCAACTCAATACTCACTCAAACGAGGGAAATCATGGCTACTACTGGAAACATAGTCAACTACTCAGGGCTACTGAAGTCATGGTCTTTGGAGGAGAACCTACAACTGCCACTTTACTAAACAAGCATAATGCCTAACAACAATATAAATTTTTTCAATTATACCCACAGATATCGTTTATATATTTTAATATATTTATATATTAATATATTTAATGTATTTCAATTATACACACAGATATCTTTACCCTTAATGAAGGAAAATTCTCTTTACAACAGAGGGAAACTATTACAGAAAACCATAACCAATCAAAATGCAGAATTGTGGAAAACAGTCCCAGTGGATACATAAACAAAAAACAAAAACAAAAAACAAAAAACAAAACAAAATAACAACAAAAAACCCCATGTCTGCCTCTAAGGTTCAGAGAACACTGCAGAAGAGGGGACAGAAAGATTATACTCTTGAAAAATTTGTAGACACCACATGCATTTCCTGTAAGTGTAACATGTCTTCTGTCGCCTTCTCAACGGGTAGGTAAGGTCGCAGTGTTCGTGGCATCTCACACATGTCCCTGTTTTTTTTCTGATTTCTCAACTCTTCTATATTTCTAAAGCAGTCCATAGGAATACACCTCTTGGCAGTTAGGTACAGGGTTATTTAGTTTGTATGATCACAAGACTGCATATACAGACTTTAGCTCTGTCACATAGATGAGAGGACAGCACTGAGCCATATCTACTTTGTCACCACAATTTTCTGACATCAATAAAGTTAATAATTTAGACATTTATTAACATTTATAAAACATCTAATTGCACTTGTTGCAATTATTTTATCCATTGTACTTCTCAAGACTTAATATAAGGATCAAGTCCTATTTGTCTTAAGATGGCAAAATTTTCATGTGGAGAGTAAACGAAAACTATCAACATATAATAATTAATACTTACTGGAAGCTCATTAACATCCTGCCATTTTACATGCATTTCCTCATTTAAGCATCTTGATAATATGAGGCAGAACCTACTAAATCCTTTTGCATTTACAGAATCAGAGGGTGATAAGTAAATAGTTTTTCTCAGGATCATGCAGTGGCAAATGGCAGGGTTCTTTAACCTCAGCCATCTGGTTTGTGATAATAATAAGCTTTAGAAGGGTCACCACGTGTTTACCACTCTAAAGGTCGTAGGTCTTGGGAGAACAGAGTCAATAAATGAAGAGGAATAAAGTCTCACGCAATAGGCAACTTTACTTAGAGCATTTGGCAATTTGTACTCTGGGGATTAAAAGAAGAGTCACATGAGTAAAGTGGACAGTCACACAGACACAAAACACATGGCGAAAACATGTTTTTCCATAAAGGCATATAACTAACAACAGCTGAAATAAACTCACTCCTATCTGTTACATCTGGAAACAGCATGGTAACACATCCCAAGAACAATTTTGAAGAAAATGAGGTCACAATACTCTTGTCTTATTTTCTTGGAGTTTTCTTACAAGCACTCAGAATTCTCACATGACTCAATACTTGGATTGTGTTCTGACAACCACAGAGGGAAAGCCTGTCTAGGATAGGTACAGACCAGAACCACCTGAGATGCTGTTATAAATTACAGTCTTTGAACTTCTAGATGTTCTTGTTTGCATCTCTAGAATGGAGACTGGTTCACTGTCCAGGCACAGCAAGTTTGAAGCAGTACATCAAATGGGCTTACTAGAAGGAACTTTGAGAAGAGATGGTTAGAAAATTACTGGCAGAGATAATATAGAAAACCCATAGAAAGAAGCTCATGTTTCCCACATGAAGAGAACAAGGTAAAAGAAAAGTTGTGATGTGACAAGAAGCAACACAGAGGGAGAAACCTGAATGCTTTTCTCAAGGTCACAGGCAGTAAGGCCAGAGGTCAAAATAATCCTGATATAATCAATATGAACCAATCGTTTTAGGCATAAGGTAAACCAAACAATGGAAGAGAGATACTGGCCTGAAGGATTTGAAACATTTCCCACATCAAGCCTTTTGAGAGAAATACTGGTCCAGGTACTTGCACAGGATACACTTAAAAAGCTTTCAAAGATGTCTTTTAAATGCATTCTCCACATTTAGCCCTACATCAGCATGTTATTGCTTTAGTGTAAAATTCTCCCAACAGCATCATGTTGGTCCAACTCTTGTTGGTCACCTGATGAAGATGTTTTGGGAGGTTTCAGACGCTTTCAAGGCAAAGGTATGGGGCAAGAAGGTCACTGGAATACAGACCTTAAAGGTTATGTCCTGACTTTATTATCAACTTAGTTCTGTGCTTATGAACTTCTAAGATTAGCTCACATTTCCAGTGTTGTGGAAGAGCTAGCTATGATACTTTCCTTGTCATGACAGTCTGTGTCTCCTCAAACTGTGAACCATAAGAGCTTCTTCCCTTAAGCCACTCTTCTCAGGTACTGGGTCCCAACAATGAGAAGAGTCACTGACCCACCATAGAGTCAGCTGATTTCCTGAATATGCCCAAACCTAATACATCTCCCTACACAAGGAAACTAGAACCTCCTATAATTTTAGCAAGTGGATAGCAACCTGTTCATCACACACCTGCCTAGAAACATGGTACCTTGGGACTCACTTAGAATACTTTTCCCTCTCTTCTTTCCAAATAGTAAACCATGAATCCTTTCCTACTGCCTCAATATATCTTAGATCTTTTCCCTTTTCAGTTACTTGCATAGTCACTTCCTACTGGCCTGAGTCCATATTGTCTTTCTGTGGGTCTCTGAAATAAGTTAATAACTGGCTACTGTACCTCAAGGTACAGCACATATTATTATTTTCTTCTGAGCTGCCAAAGCATTTTTATAAATGTGTAAATGTATCATATTTCTCAAAGGTAATACCTCCTAATATTGACCCAAACCACACAGATAAAGTACACACACACACACACACACACCACACACACACACCACACATGCACGCACACATACATGCATATACACATACCATACATGCCACACAGACACACACACACAGACATGCACATTGAATATGATGTGTATCTTTACTTCGATTTCTAGGACATTTTGCAAATATAGAGAGAATCCTATTGATTCTTGTACATTTTCAATGGAGCAAGCTTTTATTAATTTTAGTACTTTTGTTTTCTTTGTCTTTATTCCCCCAATCCCTAACATGAAGACTAAATATTATACTGATTCTCTCTTGCCATTCAAGTTTGCCCTACTCCTAATACCAATTTATATTTTAACCTTCTCCAGACTTGTTCTTTTATCTGGACACTGGCTGGCCAGCCCTATCCTCATCAGACAGCTGCTGTTGAGCAGAGAGTCCTGTATAACTCTGACACCTCTAGTACCAACAGATATGCAGTGTTCTTCCCATACTGCTGCCAATTTCCCAGACGATATTTATTTATTTATTATTTATGTAATATATATGATAATTTTCCTTCACAAATTCATACTTCATATTATTTACCAGTCTTTTGAGGTGTAACTAAAGATCCTTACAGATCAGTTTTTACTAGGATATGTAGTAGTCACTAGTAGAATATTTCTGAAATAATCAATTCTTATGAATTTCAGTTTAGAATTATGAGAAGAAACACTAATATACATCAAAAAATTATTACATTCCAAGAATTATCCTTAACAGTGTGTTTTCAATACCATGCCCTCATATTAATATCACTTAAAATAAATTTTGAGTCATTAAAAAAAATGAGTGCAGCTTTATCTAAAAATCACTAATACTGTAAGTGACAGCAAATGTTATCTCTGGCCCATGATCCATTTTTACGTACTGAAAATTGTGCATAAATATAAATACATTTTATAAACTGGATCATACTTTTTATTTGAATTATATGATTCTTTTCTACTTTAACAATCAGCTTTGAAACACTTGTCATAGTTTAATTTATGAATTAATATTAGTCACTTAAATCTGCATAACAGTCTATTGAATGGATATGCCATATTTCTTTTAGCTACTCCATTACCAGTGGACATTTGTTTATTTTCAATTTTCAATCTAGTGAATATATCATAGATTAACCATTTTTCTACCAAAAAACATTGCTGCTATTTTTCTCTACAACAAAATCCATTGAAGTAAGCATTCTTATGTGTATTCTACTGCATAAATGCAGAATTATTATATTTAAAATCATACATACATTTACATACACATAAAGATATACACGGATTAATGCCAAAATGAATTGAACATAAGATTTCATCAAGAATATTCTCGTTAACAGCAACTGTAAGTGCTCACTGTTTTGCAGTACTTGTCAGTATTAGATATTTTAATGTTTTTCTTTTCTCTTCAGGTCTTGTGCAAAGGAACCTTTGAAAAGGAGTTTATTTAATTATCAAATGAACTTAAATGTATTGATTTATTATCATGTAAAATTTCTTCTCTGAATTGTCAGTTTCTTTATCCTATTCATTTGTATATTGGTTTGTTTAGAAGTTTATTATAACTATTTGTCTAAAATCTCATAAATAATAAATAAATGGTAAAGTAAATGCCTGCTATTTAGATTACATATTTTCTCTCCCATGCTGTCATTCATCTGTGTTTAACTGTGTTCAAGTGACTTCGAATATGAAGCTATTATTAATTAATTCTACAATAATCAAGAAGCTTTTCTCCTACAGAAACTTAATGCTTTATTTTAATATATTAATTTGGTGGTCATATAAAATTTATTTTTGTTTGGGCCCAAGTAAGATGTCTATATTCTCTTTATCTCAACTCAAATGTCACTATCTCTATTTTGTAAGTGACAAGGTCAAAACCCAGCAAAGTGAAGGGACTCATTCCATATTGCCAAGGAGGGAAGTGGTTTAGCAAAGCTTATAAACCTACTGACACTTTTGCACCACCATGTCCAACCTCTCAAGAGTAACGAATGATGCATTCCACATTAAATCATTATTATATTCAGTACAAATAGCCCAGAAATGTCACTCAACTCAGCCGCACTGCTTTAACAGTGTGAGCTGCCTTGGCACTGCCAATCATATATAGATACACCTGGCAAGATCTGCTCTGCACTTCCTCAGAGATGAAATCACAAGTCCAAGAATAGAATTCCATTATTATTCAGCATCAACTAGCCGGTATCACCAAAATAAGGATGTCTCAATTTGACATGTTCTCAAATGACAGTTCTAAGTTCTCTTGTCTGCCCAGAGCTTGAATGATAATAACCATAGAGGAAAAATAGGGTTGACCTGTATCCAAGACCAGAGGTTGAACATTCTGGCCCCAGGTTCATCCACCTGTATTCAGCAAATACTATACTATACTATACTATACTATACTATACTATACTATACTATACTATACTATA
>NW_021604565.1:29191568-29234970 GCF_004785775.1 Grammomys surdaster
TACTATACTATACTATACTATACTATACTATACTATACTATACTATATTATACTATACATTGAGAGATCATTTTTGGTATTTACTCATCTCTTCTATTTAATGATAGCCACGGTGGAGACTTGGGGGTATTGTGTTATAATAATCCTTTTAAATTAGAAATGTTCTATCCATACTTGAAGCATAGAACCACAGGATCTTATAAGTAGGCTGATGGCCACCTTGTTCATGCTACATCCTAAGGCTGTACCAGTCAGTCACTCACAATGGGTCAATAAGATTATCTCTCTCCAAATTGAATATGAGATGATCAAGTCTCGTGACAAGGCTAAAACTAGACCAGATAAACTTAAGAGATATGGGTATTCATTTGTTGTTTCATATGCACAGAACAGGAAAAAGCTGGAGACCAAATATGACTAGGTTTCTGATAATATTTTGAGCATCATACATTGATTCAATAAATTTTTATGATGTGTCAGACTCTAGACTCATTGACTGAGGAAAGTGACAGGGTACCAAATTTTTGCTTAGTCTAGCAGTAGGGCTTTCTTCTTCTTACGGCCAGAGATATAATGGTTAACACAGATCAACAAATAAAAGCATCCCCTGTCTTGGGGATGTTATACCCTTTTAGTTGACCCAGACGCTGGTTCTATTTCAGAGGTACTCAACCTATGCTACACGAATCATCATCCATTTTATACATTTCTCCCTTCACCTGAAGGTGACCCCAAGTTCTTCCAGTGTTGTGATTCTGAACCATCATAATATAGGTCCCCAGTGTACTGTGACCAGTGATGAGGTCTGTCATTAGTAGTTTTTAATTATAATAAAACACTAAAGTTAGTGAGTGCTTTACGGTTATTTTTCCTCTGCAGATCAAGGTCATATGTAATGATGAAAGCCTCGTTTGCATTTCCATCCATTACCTTAATATGGAGGAACCTGATCTAGCCAGCAAGCAGGAATTGCACATAACTCTGAGTGTGTGTGCCCAGCTATGTGTAGTCTTTAAGAAAAAAAAATCAAAAATAATCTCCTATTTCTCACTAAGGAAGATGAGAATTTAAGAATCCTGGAGACTGTCTGTTATAGAATTCTAATATATCCCAGAAACATAAGAAACTATGGCTGCTGTTATAGGTAATGCATAAAGGAATGTTTCTGCTCCTTAAATGTCCACCATTATAGTGGGCCCTATAAAATGTGCCTGTGAATGCTTTAGGCCTTTGCCCTTGAAAAGTTTTATATCAAGCTGAAATAGATGCAAAGATGAGCTAAAAACCAAATGATGAGGTCAAACAAAGGACAGAACAGAGATGGGAACATTAATTTTTTTGGCTGCCTTTCCTTTTATTCCCTTTTGATAGAAAACAACCCTCAGTAGAGTCACAGAACCCTGGTAGGGTAATGACAGGCCCCAGGGTGGGTATAGCCAATTGGGTATATAGGGAGGTGTGTTTTTGAGAAGTTGAATTGATACATTGGAGATAACAAGATTTCCTTTTATCTCAGCTAGCAGAAATGCATAAACCTAGACCTGCAGGACCTTTTAAGAGAAAGAAGCCAAGCCTGGAAAACTCCTTGTAGGAGTGCATCTAGGGACTATACATGTGCTACTTCAATAGATCCTTATGTATGACCCAGGAAGTGCAATGTTATTCATCCAACCTTGTTGATGAGCATGGGCCTTTGAATTTCAGCCTCTTGCCATACACTCTACAAAGAAAGGAGAAGAGAGTTCAATCCATCTTTATTGACTTACAGCTCATCTTCCGAGTTAGAAAGCACAAATATTGTATAGGGCTTTGTAATCAGTATAAAGTGTCTGTACATGAGATCATGGCCAAGTCTTTGGATGCTAGAAAACTTATATCCAAGATTTTTAAAGGAATTTAGACCATGACTGTTTTGGGCCTTGTCAGACATGCAATCTCTGTCAAAGCTACTCAAACCTACCATTGTAGTGGAAAGATCATTTGACAGGATGTAAATGGACATGTATGGCTAGGTGTCAAAGAAACTTTACTTACAAAACAGGCAGCCGAACGAAGCAGGGTTTAGCATTTGGGAACTAGATTCCACTTGTGCTCGTCAGACAGCTAGTTTAAATTCCATATGGACAACTCCATTTATTAAAAATATTAATTTGCCCATGATGAAATGCATAATCATTTTATTAAATGGCAAGCAAAATATATGTATTAATTAATCAGTGTAATAAATGAGTTAACTCCAGGGAATTCTGAGTATTCTTTGTTCTTGGAGAGGACTGCAGAATATTTCACTGTAAACAAACCAAAGAATTCTGACGTTAACAGGAAGGCTTAGAGAGTGTTCTTGGTAAAGGGCAGTCCATTGTACTTCTGTGCAAGGATGGAATAACTCCTAGACCAGTCAGAAATGGCTTTGTGGGCTGTATGTAGAATATGTAAGTGTTAGGTAATATTAGGATAAGAAATTCAAATAGCAAGACAAGAGTGCCCAGAATATACTCTGTAATGTTTAACACTGATTGGATATTTTCACTCTCCAAGGGAAAACAAGTTCATATCTTCCCATTCATTGTCATGTTTTGTTTTTGAAAAAATTAATTCATGTTATGAGTGGTTTAGGGACATATCTGAATACCTACAGTGCCACAAGCATAAGACACTTAGAATATTATCCTAAACAAAGAACACAATCTTACAGAGTGATAGACTTTGGAATACTCAGTCCTAAATGGAATATTTTTCTGAAACCTCTCATATCAAGGTTCAGGGATCTATGTTGGAAAGTAAGCAAAAAGATTACAAGAGCTATGTTCCAAGGAAATAGTGTCTTCCAGAAACATACACTGATGCACATATGAACCCAGAGAGACTATAGCAGCATGCAAATGGTCTGCACAGATTCAAGCCAGATGGGGTCGAGCACTGAGAGGGGGCAAGTAGACATAGGGTACCACCTTTAATCAAGAAGCTATTTGCAGTTTATACCAGCCAGCGAGAGAAATATATCCATTTTGTCCAACAGAGTGTCACTATATCAACCATACTCTGCAGCAGACCCTATGCCCAGGAGGAATTTCCCAACACAAAATAAACCCATGATCTTTTGTTGGAGAAGGGAGATTTGTTTCATTTTGTTTTAATAATTTTTATCTTATTGATTGGTTTTTGTTTGTTTCATTGGTTTGGTTCTTATGTGTGTTTGTTCATTGTTTTGAAAAAGAGGGATGAAGGACAAAATGAAGGAATAGGAATGTGAAATTGAGTTGGCCGGGAGGCTTGGAAGATTTGGGAAGAGTTAAGAGAGGAGAAAACATTATCAAATGCATGAAAAAAAATAATTTAAAAAGGAGAAACCAATCTTAGGTACAGATATGAATGTCTGGTTTCTAAGAGACTATGACTCTAAGGGCACTTGGAGAGGATAAAATGCTGGTATCATCCTTTAACATCATTACAGGAAAAAAACAAGAGACTTGTCAGGTCTTTCAGAACTAGGGAATTGGAGAATAAGGAAAGATAATTTGATGGTGGTTTTCTTCTATGAGATTACTTATAGCTAGATATAAGTGAAAGTTAATTTCTGAGCTCATACACATTTAGGTAATGATAGGCTGCCTGCAAACACCATTTAACAAATGCATTTATTTCTGAAAGGAAGACCAATTTGCCTTTGAAGGACAACATGCTCCTCTACATAACATAAACAAATTCAACCCTGGACTTCCCAAGGTTGCTTACATTTTCCTTTCTGCCTTCCTTCTTGTCTTGCATACAAGGTTATGTCTAACCTACTCCAGGTATCTGCGCAGTACAGCAGGTAAAAGCAAGCTAAGAGAAGACAGAGAAAACAGAAATGTAAGAGGTCGAGGAGGGGAAGAGAGGCAAGAAGGTGAAAGAGAAAAGGAAAAATGAAGTTTGAATGCAATGAAGTTTGAATGCAAAAATGAAGTTTGAATGCAAGAGAAAAAAAGAGAAGCAAATCAAGTTGAACAATTTAAGAACAAAAGAAGAACGTGTTGTAGCTGTAGGCTTGGATCCTTCTCCCCTTAAATAAAAAGTCAAGAGTCAATTTTTCTTCCCTGGGATCCCTTGATACTTTTTTTCTTACATGAATTCTACTACGCACTCATTTCTCCCTCCCCGCTCATGATAACTTCCTAGGCTAGTGACCTACACATGATTAGGATAAACCACAATGATAGAAATATATGAAGATGCTGTGATAAGACACACTACTTTGAATGCTAACCTACAACATTAATTATAAGTACTCTATTTAATGTCAAGAGACAAAGACTCTTGAAAGGCCCATTCCATCCTCCAGCCCTGTGGACTTTCGTCTCAGCCCCTGCTATCTCACACTACACATTCCCCAGCGTCTAGGCATCCAGCCCTGCAGTCACCTTTCCTCGTGCATGATGCCTATCTTACTCCATTCGGTACAACTTTCATCTGACTTATCCCCACCAATTTCTCACCATAATTTGGATCTATCAAAAAGAGGATTACTTCCCTTTATAAAACTTTCCTTCATTTCATGTGATGTAATCAAACAAAATCCCATATTCTTCTGAAACTGGATTTTAAACTTCACTACAGTTCACTGAGAAAAACTCAGAGACCTTGGTGTACAGTGATCAGCAATAAAGACTCTTCCTACATATCATGTTCTGTTTCTGTCTTCATTCCCTCTGCCAGCAATTGTGACTTCTCTTTTCATGCCCTTATCTTCTCTTCCCCATGCCAAGCCACTGGGACTTCCTCAATATCACCTTTATCCTATAATTCTCCTATTAAGAAACCTCCTAGCTCTCTTGTTCTCTTGCTTTCTCTTCCTCATGATTTCCCTTCCCCCTGTCTCCCCATTCCCTTCCTCCTTCTCTCTCCACATGCTCATAGCTGGCCTCTCCTCTCTCTCTCTCTCTCTCTCTCTCTCTCTCTCTCTCTCTTTCTGTCTTTGCCTTTCTCCCACTCTACTACCCTCTTAACTCCCCTTCCCATACCCTTCATAAACTCTACTCTATACTTGAAAAAGAAAAAGAAAAAGAAAAAGAAAAAGAAAAAGAAAAAGAAAAAGAAAAAGAAAAAGAAAAAGAAAGAAAAGAAACCTGTTAGGGCTCTTGCATATAGAACTGTGTTTAAGAACTTAGCTCTAGCTGCCTAAGTCTTCCACCATCTCTTCCAACCTGTCCCCAGACCAAAGACCTCTAAGGCCCAAGCAAGTCCATCAGATTTCCAAATGTCAATATTCATTGCCACCTTTATCAACTGCATATTCGCTAAATACTATACATGTTTAATAATCATTTATATGCTAGATGGGTGGAAGAGACAAACAAACAGGTCATCTTTCATTTATTGTAATATGCTACAAAACGTAAGTATAAAGTTTTAGCGACATTATGATTTAGAGATATATCAGACAAGAGACTGTAAAAATTGTAGATGCATGTCAGAGAACTCAGAAACAAGAAGGAATCCTGTCCTCTGTTCTTTCTTTATTAAGAAAAAGGGATAAAGAGCAAATTGCCAGGTCAACAGGAGTAGTTTGAGAAATACACAAAGGCATCTGCTTCTGTTGTAAGAGCCACGCTTATCTTTAACAGGCAAATGACAAGGGATTACTAGAGTTTGGATGCTCTAGGCACATAATCGTTAAAATGATGAAGCCTCAAAGTTAAAGGGGGTAGGGAGGTGCCCTGGTATTTCACACAGGTTATATCCTAAAAGCTCAAACTGAGAATAAGGTAATATGTTGCATGCATATTACTGAGAACCAAGGAAAAGGAACAGCATGATACAGAGATAGCCCAAACTACTCATGTTGGCTACTTCCAGAGCCTCTTGCTTCTTCCTGTTTTCTAACAACTCAAAGAAGTCTATCCTTCTGCAACACATCCTCCAACTCAACACATTCTACTTAGCTGCTAGTTTTGAAAGCAATATGAGGAAAAAGAGAGAAGTGTGACTTGTTGGAAAAATGTGACAGATACTGTGGTTTTAGATTTCACATACAATGGCGAGAAGAAAGGAAGAAATGAGATAGAAAAGCTAAAGCAGCAACTAGAATAAAGTCAAAGCCAGGCAGATGGATGCTCAGTTATTTCATGCAAGCTGCAACTGAACAGTGTATGACGAGTGGTAGAAAGCACATGGTCCAGCTTCAGCCATAAGAAGATAAAACATTATGCCTGGGAGGAGACACAAAACTATAAAATTATTTTGTGTGTATGCATACATGTGTATATTCACATATATGTCCAGAATGCTAGATATACACATATTTTTAAATAAGCAACCAAGAGATCTGAATCCTACCCAAGTATAGTTAGAACTCCTGAATTACGGTAACTACTACTTTCTCTAAACCCCGTATTCTTTGTTTGGAAAAGTAGAGGAAAAGAAGGAAAATACCATACTTGAGTGTTTCCTGATGCTCCCAGGAAAGGAATATAATAATAATAATAATAATAATAATAATAGCAATGACAACAACAAACAAATGAATAAAAACCAAAAACAAACCTACTGCAAATTGCTTAAATGGTAGCATGTATCAGTAAGATGCCTTCCAATTTCATCAATATGAAAAATCTATACCTTTAAACTACTGTGATACAAGTGCATACTGCTCTAATCTGTGGTTCTATCTCTGGGAACTGAGTTCACTTACCACAGGTTACACAGCTAGTAAGATTGTGGACGACCTCAAAGCTTTCATTCACCAGAATCCCCAAGAGTAGTTGGGCTCCAAGACAAAGACTCTCCACCACACAAGTGCATGTTTCTGTTTCCACACAGCTCTTGGTGTATCAAAGGAGCTAAAAATCAACTGTCCCCAAGTATCATGAGAGAGAAGATTAGAGTATCACCAGAGAATACCCCAAGATGATTGATCTGGAAAGACACTAAGGTCAGTGATAAGTAATACTAAACTGTCAGAGGGTGCAGCGGAGAGAGGTTTCTGTAAGTTCCAGGCCTGGCCTGGATAGGAACTCTGAAGACTGTTTCAGAAATAACACTAAATTCAACATTCCTAGCATCGAGGCTCATGCCATAGAATCCATGTCAGTTCCCAGGGAGTCCAGATGAGGCCCACTGGGGTGAACGCAAACCTGAATCCTGCCTGTTGTCAAGCAAAGAGATGAACCAACCTCCTTTCAGAAGGGTAGGGGATGAGGAACAACGACTTAGATAATTCAGGTTTGAGTGTGTTATATCTTTTAATTACCACAAGACATTCCTACAGAGGATTTATTTTTAAACAGAGATTTAAAATTACAGTATTGAATTCCCTGGTAAGGCCCTCTGCACTTCTTCAAGTCCCATCCCTTCTTTCAGGCAGCTTGCTTGTAACACTTTAGAAACTTGATTATTCAAGGTGAGGATGTCAACCCCGAAGATCTGCAGTTTGAGGAGGGACAGAAGGAACACATTACACAGACTCTGTGGGAACTAGCTCAGCTAGCTCTTGGCGACTGGGAGCACAACAGAAGGCCACATCGGTTTGCTTTGCAGGGAGCTCCCAGCAAACACAAAACCAAACGCTGCCACTTAATTACAGATACAAAGCTGTTCCTCATCCAAGATCATTGAAAATCACCCTTTTCCCTTTACTCTTTTGTAGAATAAAGAAATGACAAATATGACAAAAGGCATGTTGTAAAAGATTGTCTATAAGCTGTGAAGGACATCTGCTTGAGATTCTCCCAGGAATAAAAGAGGTTTCATGGCAAACCTTCCAGAATGGAAGGATTATTCAAGCTTGCCACCTGGAACCAGAGACAGCTGAGAAACAGCATCATCCCTGGATGCTTCCTTAAAATAATAAAAAAAGAAAGAATCAGCTGAACCATTGGCACCAAGTTCCCTGTGCTCCATGCCAGGCATTCCTGTCCCAATTTATAGACCAAAATGTCAGTGAGGCTTTTCCTGGTATCCATAACACAGAGTCAGTTTCATGCTGTTATTTGAACAAGTATGGGTCCAAAGACACCGATTATAGCAGATTTGATGCAGCCTCTAATTAATCATCTATAATTTTGATGCCCTTCAGACTGTAAGCTACCAAGGACCAAACCCACTACATTCACACAAACATTCCCATGCCTAACCCAGTACTCAGCACATAGTTCTACACAGTATAGGCTGAACACATATTTAATGAACAGTGCTCTACTCTGCTGTCTGCGAACAGAATGTGGTCTTTGAGCAATTCTTAGAGGGGAGTTTGTGAGCACATTGAGGAAGGTTGACAGATTAACAGGATATTGCCCACATTTGGGTCACTTCTAGTATCTTTCTTTATCAATCTAAAATCACCCCTTTCTTACTAGCTTTCTTTAAAACTATTACCTATGTTATTTTTCTCCTTGTCCTAGGTAAGAATAGCCAGGATGCCATTGTTTGTGTGTTAATCACATTTTTTTTCAAATGTATAACCAAATAATCTCTCATTACATCAAACATTGTCTATCTGTGTGCTGCCTCCCATGTCCAGCATGCACTTCTGAAGTAGGATAAGTAACTCACTTGAAAAAAAAATCCATAATTATAAAATATTGAAGCTGCAAAGCCCACTAGAGGCAGGCTTTCTGCAACAGATAGGATACCACAGCCCATGAGGGCCCTTTATTCTTCTCTACTGATGAAATTAATGAGAGTAGAACATTAGAAAAACATGCAGAGCCTCGAGCTCCCATTTTTATATGTTTCTCTGACAACTGGGACAAACATGAGAAAGATATAGGAACTTTCAAACATCAAAACCATTATCCAAAGTATTTTCAGAATACTTTAAGATATACACTCTTATTAAAATGTCTCGAGGAAAATCAAAGTCTCAGCTGGGTTAACAGACACATCCTTTCTCCTTCTCAGCTTCCAAATAACTTGCACTGTGCCTGCAGTAGCTATATGATGGGAAAAAAACAAAGCACAATTTACTCATGCACAACAGATGAGTCAGTTCAGCAGTTCTCAACCTGTGGGTCTTCACCGCTTTGAAACTGCCCTTTCACAGACGTCACACGTTTTATATCTATATCCTGCATGTCAGACATTTATATGAAGATCCACAACAGTAGTAAAGTTACAGTTTTGAAATAGCAACAGAATAATTTTAGAGTTTGGGGTCACTTACAGTGTAGACATGTATTAAAGGGTCACAGCATTAGGAAGCCTGAGAACCACTGATCTAATGTAGCACTTTAGCTAGATAGAGTATGACACACAGTTATTGGTCCACAAATTAGTCAAATTATTACTATTAAAGAAGGAGATTTGTTTTTTGTTTTGTTTTTTTTGTTTGTTTGGTTTTTGTGTTGTTTTTAACATTCGTGCTTATTGAAACAGGGTTTGTTTTTGCTTTTGTTTTCCATAAGGTGAGTGGACATTACCTAAATAGCTAAATGAAAAGACAAGTTTCCTACAGGAGGAAATTTGCCTTGTGACTACAAACTAAAAATCCACTCCGGGTTTCCAGCCAGTGGGCCTATTCTACAGCACTACTATTTGCCAGTCTCTGAGAGTGTGAGTTGTGTATTGCTGTACATAGACAGAAAGATCTAGACTGTGGTACCCTATTATGCTATGTCTCTGAAGAGTCCTGACTAACAGCTTTCACTCTTCCATGACTGTCCACTTTGGGGAGAGAAATTAACACCTAAAGACAACCTATGAGATATCTGGAGAGAAACCGAAGGAAAATGATAATGCAACAACCACCAAAGAGCTAGCATTCATCTGTTATTTGTTAACTCAACAAGTGTGAGAAGAAAGCAAATCAAGACACACAGAGGGTCCTTCACCAAACCAGTTAATTATAAATGAATTTCCATGTGGGCTTCTTCAGGGTCCTGATGTTGTTTATCTTGACGCTTGATTTGCATGCTTTGTTTTGTTTAAACCACTAATAAAACTATGAAAACACTCCTACCCAAGTTTCACAGTTTGTTCCTGATATTTTTCTTCCTTCTTGAGTGGGTGCCAGAGAAAACAAACTAAACTCATTTCCCTAAGACAGCAAGCAATATTCCTCCCCCATCTCCTCCAACCCTGCACAATGAAGCCAGTTGGACGTTTTTCTAGTGCACTTTGTATTATTGATAGTCAACAAGAGGCTCATCTTCCGGGCTGTCAGAGACACCACACACAAAGCCTTTTGTTAATGAATGGAACCAGTGGCTGAATTCTAAAGCCTAAGGTGACAACCACACCAGCATTCAAAAGTATTACTATCATAACTTAAGACTATTTAAGAGATCTATTCTACACTTCAAACCAACACATCATAAATCTCTTGGTTCCCATTTGGTGACTGCTAGCAGAGATGAGATGTAAGGCAGTTCCTGGTTCTGCTGTACCTTTATCATTATACTCTTGCCCAGGGGAACAAAGCCATGTACTTATTACACTCCCAGACCAGAAGGCAGAAACCCTTGTCTCACTGCAATGTGAAATCAGCTAAGGGTTACACTGGATCTTTAAGAAATGTGTCAAGTAACTACTTAGTAATGTGACTTTTAGTATGACACTTTAGGACACAATGACCAGTATTGGTGATTTCTAGTATCTTTATCTCTAGAGCTGTATCTCCTGGCCCACTTGGAAAATATATAAATTTCTAACTCATGGTCCGAGAGCAGGCACTTGAATTTAGGGTATTCTCACATGGTTTTCCACATCTAGAATCCAGATCCAGTAATTTATTTTTTCTTTCCTGACCTACTGGGTAGACATTTTGGAATCCATTCTTTTTCAAAGAACAGGACTGTCAAAGGGTTTTGGTTTTACAGGACTACTTCTAAGGACCAGGGGACCTTTAAATTCATGTGTGCACTCACAGTCTAGGACATGTTAAGGTCCTCTTCCTCATTTCAGTATTGCTTGTGTTTCTAGCACCTGAAGATTTTCTCACTTCCTTGAAAGGTCTGAGATGCATTTGTTAAGATCAGTTTTATGTTTTATCCAGCGTTTCATGAGATTGGTGAAGGATGGGTTTCGGCTTTAACAGGCAATGCTGTCAGAATCAGGCACAATGGCATATGTTACATGTGGTGGAAACAGCACTTGACTTATTATAGCTGCTCTACTCATGCCTGCTCTCATTATAGGCATCCTCTCTCTTTATGCGTAAGTTAGTAAACTCCCATAGGAAGCCCAGTATGTCACACTTTCTGAGAAACTACACAAAGCAAGCATTTCAGATTAAGAACATGAATAGCAAATCTAGTGTGTTTATTTAATGCAATTTGCAACCAAGTAGGAGATCTTTGTTGACCTGAAATACATACATTTTGATCTGAAAACACTAAGATTAAAATCTGAGACTAAAACAGCATCATAAACTGATCTCACATCGCTGAGATTCAGAAATCTAATGCCAGGGCTAGAACAATGACTCAGTGGGTAAAGGTGCTTACTCTTCTCTCATAGGACTTGTGTTGAGCACTAACATCAGGTAGCTAACAACTGCATGCAACTCCAGCTCAAGGGATCTGATGCTTCTGATCTCCACAGACCCCCAACTCATGCACACACACACATACACACACACACACACACACACAAAATTTTTAAATTTAAAATTAAAATGAGAAATGCTTTTTTCAAAATTTTAAATACAGGTAAACAGAAATAAGTATACTGTGCAATTACATATATAATGTAGCTGTTTAAATAGTGCATCGTCTCAGAATTAGAAATGCTCCCAATGGATTCATTTACTCAAAGACTTCGGTAATGTTTGTGAAATTTTCAACAATAAGGTATTTCCTCCATAGTCAGCTAACTATCCCTAGCCCCACTCGACTCTGCTGTTCTTCTTAAGCTATGTATTGCTAGAAAATACACAGATACCTAAAGAACTTGGCTGAAGATGAGTTGAGGAGATGGTATAGCAATTTATGTCACCAATATATTATTAATTATATTTTCATATATAGTTAAGTTATAACTACCTCTTTCAGTGTAGAATTGACTTGCAAGGATGTTTGTACCATTATCCTGTTCATATGGACACATTCTCTCATGAGACAGCAGCATTTGGTAGTGGAGGCATTATGGAGCAGAGGAAGCAAGCTCGGAGATATGGTAAAGCAAAAACTAGCCTCTGGGAAATTGTTGCAGTCTTGAGACATAGAGAGCAGAGAACCTAGTTCCCCTAGACCCCACATCACAAAGTGTGGTTCAGCACTAACAATGTATATGATTACAAACACACAATTTTTTTTCTTTTTATGGGGACAGTACGGAACTGAAGACATGTGTACTCTGTTTTAGAGTTAAAGTTCACATTGTTAGTGTAACCAGTGAGTCTATGTAACTGAAGAGTCAATGACATGATTCTAAGACTTAAAGCCAAGAAGCTTTGGTGAGATACACTAGAAGAAAGGCTAAATTTTCTATTCTTATTCTAGAAAGTTTACAGTTACTATTGTAGTAAAAAGGGTGTGATTTATAATAAAATATGCAGGCAAAATGCAGATATTTAAATCAGTAAGTCTTATTTTTCTGTTTTTGTGATGCTTTGGATACATGTTAGCTATTTCAGATTTGTAGTTTTATTTATTTTACTAATTATAATACCTATATTATTCCAACTGTTGCATTTGAAACTTTGTAGTCAAATTTCTAAAGTGTCTAAGCTTCAGATTTCACAAAATCTATATCTATAAACTATATGCAGATAGATGGTATAAGAGAAAATCAAAGTACACATTTAATGAATGATGAAATTATGGTCCTGATATTATAAAAATTTAAACTGACTGTTAATACTGTGTAGCAAATAAAGACTTTCATTTATCTATCTGGTAAGAGTATTTTTAAATACATCTGTATTTTAAATTGTATCTATATTATCCTTGAAGCCTCAGTTTATAAGCAGAATTTTAACCATTTACTGATGTCCAAGACTCTAGCATTTTATGATTGACTTAAAACTGTATTCTTCATGAAAAGAGGAAAAATGCTAAACTGTAATTCTCAACATAAAATTAGTGTATTTAGGGGAAAAAATTAGTGTCTTAAAGTTTATGGTTCTGAAGACTACTTGATTAATAAATGTCCTTCAGAAAGCTGAGAAACATAAGAAGTTCTTGTTCAGCCCACAGATATAGGCAATGAGCATAGTAAGGTCTGGAGAGGTTGCTTGGTGGTTAAGAACATATGCCGCACTTGCAGAAGAGTGCAGTTTGTTCTGACACCCTCTTAGGTTGACTCAGAATTGCCTGTAACTCCAGCTCGAGAGATCTGATGCCCTCTTTGACCTTTGAAGGCATCTGCATTCATATACACATTACCTCCTCCACAGAGGTGCACCGAAATACATGCAGGCAATGCATCCATGCACATAAAATAGAAATAAAGTTCAAAAGAAGTTAAGTCTTAAAAATAATTAAAAATTCAAAAGAAATCTATCATAAGAGACACAGATGCAGGCTCTTGGTTTGCCCACCCAAACCAGATGGTAAGACCCCACTGCTGAAGATGACACACACTTCAGTTATAGGACACAGAGAAATGAAGACATCACATGCATTGGTGATAGGCCACAAGAAAATCAAGTTACTAGTGAACCGGAGTCTCTCTACCTGCTTGTTTTATGTTCACAGTGCTGGAAGACTCTATGCAGGCTATTGGCAGAGAAAGTTCATCAGTATTCTTATGATTGCTGCCATACTTCCTGGAAAGATATGCTTACTGGGGCATTAGTACCAGGGTCTCTATTGGTGTTAATTAACCCCTTTGCAAATGGATTGGAGGCCCTCCCCACCACAAGGGATACACATCTAATACTACAAACCCAATTAAAATCCTGTCATTTTGACAGTCATTGTTTCCCTAAATGGAGATTTTGTCAAAGTTTCATTTAAATATTTATGGTTATAGTTATAGACTAGGGCCACCCTCAGTCTAGGAAAAGGAGGCTCCTATTTTCAGAAAGTGACAGCACAGAAACTTATACCTGGACAAAGTACTGAGAATTAGTAACCATTAAACACTTATCCCTAAATGGAATATCCCATACCACCCTCCCTTTTCTCTGTGAAGGCACATGAAACACTGCAGGTGACAGGCAGAAACACTATAAGGGCTGGAAGATGGAGAGGAGGACCATGCAATACTGCTGTCCATACAACAAGCTCATTGGAATGCTGGAGTCATGAACACACGGCAGTAATAGGTATCTATAGGAATCATGAACACACAGCAGGAACAGATCTCTGAAAAAGACTGAGTCTGTCCACATCAGAACATAGATAGAGGGGGTGCACATCAGGCTCCTCCACTTCCTAAGAAGCTATTGATTGCTAATGGTTGCTGCAGGAGTGATTCTCACTTTCTTGAACTTTGAATCACTGGGGAACTAGTTGGAAGTGGAAATCAGAAAGGAGATAACAGAGAACAATGCGGGGTGGTCAAGGAAGAAAATCTAGTATATATTTAATTAAAAATTGGATGGTAGCTAAGTTTATTCTTCATTTGTCACATAGTTTTCAAGGAAGTATATGTAGCAAATATTATGTACTTTGAAAGAAGCATGGAAATTGATTCGTGACTTAAAAAACCACTTGGAGCAGCACTGGGAGCTGCCTGACCCTCCCTATTCCATTCTTTTGCAGCTGATTTTAATCACAGCCAGGACACAAATCTACAGCCTGCAGAGTTCTAACCCAGAAAGATTCTTAAAGGAACTCTGGGAAAAAAGGTTAAGAAGCCCTTAAGCTAAAGTGATTAACTCAAACACATTAATACCATTCTTCCCTGACTGAATTATCTAAGCTACGGTTTTCGAGTGAAGTATTACCTCTAACACAGGACGGCGTGGTGGAACATGAGTAGCAAGCATGGCAATTGCAGGTTTGTCATTCAGTTTGCTTCTTTACCCAGAAATATTTTCATAAATAAAAGAGAAGACTTTGAATTTGATGACTTTTAATTTCTATTATAATTGTTATCATTCCTTTGCCATGGATTATCTGGAAGTTTTCAATATCATGTGCAGCCCCTGCTTTCTCAGAAATGACTAAGAGACTGAGGACTCTAAGGGGGGCCATCTGCAACAAAATGGCTGCCATGACTCACAGACGTGCAGTAATGAGCACTGCTGTAAATAACTAAACTCCAGATGTTGCCGATAAATATTAGCCAAGTAAGCCCAAGAGGAGAAGGAGGTCATTCAAGGAGAAGCCGTGTCTCAGAAAGTTGCTACTAATTCTAAGGAAGGATGCAGCCAGATGAACATTCAGGAGGAGAAAGTAGGCCAAGCTCTTCACATGAAAATAATTACTTAAGCACATTAAGCTGTATCCCCACCTTCTCAGTGCACTCTGGAGAACACACACACACACACACACACATACACACACCACATACAAACAAACACATACAAAGACACCACACCACATACACAGAGACAACAAATGCTTTACACACCACATCACATACACAGACACAGACACACACAGTCACATACAAAGACACACACACCTGTTGAAAGCTGCTTCAGGTGCTGAACAAGCAATGGTAAATGCGGAGGGTGGACATGCACCACATGGCAGGAAATCACAGCTTCACTAGGAGACGGAAGCAGCAGCTAATTGATGTCGGTTATATGTAAGCACCAAATAGGGCACTAGAAAATTGCATGTCCCACAATGGCTAGATGTTGGTAGCAAATTCTGGGTACCAAGAGAAGGAAAGCTTTAACATTTTTAAATAGAAATGTACGTTGATTTCAGTAATTTGGTTTTAAGACAAAAATCAATGCGGGGGGTACAGACAGACTTCACACACTTAAAAAATGTGATTGTATCTGATTTGGGTGTATCAGCATCCACACTTTATCAGGGATAAAGCATCTGGTCCTGAGGTTCATTGAGGTGTCTGTCCGACGTAATCTTTCACATAACAGCAAGCAATATAAAATCCTTTCGAGACACCAGTTGGGATGATATGGTTAAGCTAAGCATATGCTGCAATAACATACATGACAAAGTGACATCTAAGCTTCATCCTGAGCAATGACTTCTCACACCTGTACTCAAACTAAACCATGTACTTGGCATCTTCACACTCTGGAATCATAGAATTAACAAGGTTAAAATGAAATTCTGACTCCCCCTACCCCAAATTCATTCTGTCACCAATTTTCTTGGCATCATTAATTAATATAAATGGCTGCTCGCTGTTTAAGTTAGAGATTCATTAGAATCTTTAAGTACGTTCTTTCGTGGATTATAACTAATCACAACTTTCCAGTTCTATCTGCAAAATATCCTTGGCTTTTGCCATTTCTCTTCATTTCTATTGACCTACTCCTGGACACTGTCATTTTTCACCTAAGATTACAATTGCCCTGGCCCTCTCTCCCCTTTTCCTACCCTCTAATCTACTTTCTGAAAAACTGTTAGAGCCTTTGCTTTGTAAACCCTCCTCCTACCTAGACCCCTTCACTGAGGAATTAGGCCACTAGCACATATGTAGCAGACATGCAGTTCAGTCTCCATGGCTGCCTTGGCTGCCCTCAGTGGGAGGGGATGTACCTAATTTAGTAGAGATTTGAAGTGCCAGGGTGGGGAAATACCCAGGGGTTTGGGGATACCCAAGGGGGCCCACTCTCTCAGAGGAGAAATGGAGAGAGGATCAGAGAACAACTCTGTGAGGGAGAGACCTGGATGGGGAGCAGCATTTGGGATGTAAACAAACAAACAAACAAATAAAAGCTAAGACCTGGATCAGAAAAATGGTTCAGAAGGAAAAACACCTGCCATGGAAGCCTGATAGTTTGCGTTTCATCCTCAGATCATATGGTAGGCTTGACTCCTTCCAGTTGTCTTCTGAATGCAATGCATGAACAGTGGTGCGCACACACACACACACACACACACAAACACACACATACACCATACACACACACACACACACACACACACACACACACCTACACACAAACCAATGTGTGTGGAGTATAGGTGTGTGCATGTACATTATATAGGTAATTTCAATTCATCTTGCCAAAATGTTTCCTGAGGATAATGGCTATGACATTAAGTATAACAACAGTAGAGACTCCTATTGCTGAATGTACCAGCATCTATCTAAACGTTTGATATGTAAGCATCAGAGATTCTAGACAACCCATTGAAGTAGATATCATTATTCCCACTGGACATGAGAATGCACACAAACACGGAAGGCCAAGAACTTGGTTCTAGGTAAATTGCTGGGCAGAACAGGGGCTGGACAGAAGACCCCTGGAGTCCTGGCTATTTAAAATAAGTTACTGAAACATTTCCCCTACAAAAATTTTGCGCTGGACAGCATATTTAAACATCGATGTTTTCTGGTCTGCTCCAAGTCTGACCTGTCACCGACAACATCTGAGTGTTTGCTACCACCTAGACATGTACATTTCACCATTGTTGTCTGGTAAAATACAAGGAAAAAGCTGAATAATCTTGTCCCTTAAACAAATTAGCTATATACTATTCGAGTGAGACATGTGAACTGGACCTGACTATTTATGAGCCAAAAGACATGAATTATATGAGGATAAAGAGGGACAGAATTAAGCTTTGGTTATGATATTTGTTCAGATATCTGCAGCTAGGATTTGGCTACTGCTTTTGGATTTGGCAGGCTGAGTAGTCAAATGTCATTTTAACTGTCTTCTTGGAAATGCTGAATTAGTGGACAGCTAATGAGCATCTGCTAATATAGATAATTTATATATCCAATTACTCTACCATTATCAATAATGCAAGCAAAAATGTCCATTGGTTTTATTATTGCTTTATAGAATCATTCCTTCTAATGCAAGCATTCTAGATATAATTTAGCAAGTGAAATTTCCAGTATTCTTTATATTAGAGAATTCTACCATTTGAAAATCTTATGTGCAGGGTTATGGGAAGAATTCACTCAAACAACAAATAGCTGAGCCTTTTCAAGTATTTCTCAGGTTGGAATACTCAGGGCTCTGATACTGAGTTTATGGTCTAGCAGGTGGTGGCATCAGATAAGAAACACAATAAATAACAAAGTATATACTCTTCTAGAAAGTGATAAGCATAGGGCAGGACGATATGACACAGACTGGAGCCTTGGGGGAGTTTCTCTTCCTTTCAATGAAACTGCCTTTTGAGCTTTGTCTCAGAAGAACAACTCAGAGGAGATGAAAATACAGCAGCTAAGATGAAGGCTCTGAGGTAGGGGTAGGTGCCTGGATTAAAACAGGAACAGCCAGCACACTGAAAAGTGCAGTAGCAGATGACAGGAGGGACTTGCTAGGGGACATAGCACAAGAGCCTGAGAACATGCTGGAAAGTCATGGACTTTGAATCTGGGTGAAACTGTGATTGGAGAAGACTTAACATAAGAATGTCATGATAAGAGACTGAACCGCCCATTGGTAAGATGGTGGTGGGTGAACTGAGAATCAGGCTTAAACTGTGGATCTGTAAATCACTGCTTAAAAAGAAAAAATAAAGGGATAGTAACCAGGAAATCAGAGGCACTGTTTAGAAAGTATTACCAAGAACAGCCACAAGCTTTAGTTTATGGAATACTTCAATCAAAATATAACATGACTGTCAAACAACAGGGCAAATCCAGGCTCCAAGTCTTACTGTTATTAATAAGGAAAAAGTTTAATGACCAAGGGTTGGAAGTACAGCCATTGGAAGTGCTTTACAGTGGTCTAGAGAAAGCATATTTTGCTCCTTTCCTGACCCCTGGCTGGAATAGCTTATTTTCAGTGTCATAAATGTATACCCAGTAAGTAACCATTCTAAGAAGTTATTACTATTGCTCTCTAATGCCAAATTCAAAACTGTTTTGTATATTTTTAACTAAGTTACAATAAATGAATTGTAATAAGTAAATAATGAATAAGATTTAATATTTCAGATTTATTATTGTATGTCAAACATCCATTTTATGAGCACACTCAATTTCTGTCAAATAATGATTTAATACTTGGCATTTGGCTAAAACAATTAGTTGACATACATCAAGAGCTGAATGCTTGTTTATTGAAAGATCTTACTCTGAAGCCCTATCTCCATATTTGATAGTTTTAGAGGAGGTCATTTGGAAGGTAATTATGGCTGATAAGTTTATGATAGAAGATGGGTTTTGCTTTAAGAAGGGAGACCTCAGCCCACTCGTTCTTTGTCATGTGAAGACACAGGAAGAAGATGGACAACTGCAAGATGAGAGGACCCTCAGGGGAACATGTCACCTAGCATGTTGAACCTAGCCTACCTATTACCTGAAAGAAAAAGACGACTGTTAAAACGTCCTAGGTTACCGCGCTTTGTAACAGCAGCTCCATCTGGCTAAGAGACTGTGTGTATAAGGGGACCTGTCAAAGTAACACTTGGAAAATATTCATCTGGTCTGGAAATACTCTTGCTGGTCCAGTTCCATGCCTGCTGGCCTAATTTTCCAGTTTAAATCAGAATTCCTCATCATTTGAAGAGGACTCTGCTTTCTGTTTCTATAAGTACTGACTAGTTTGAGATGATGAAAAAGGAATGTCTGAGATTTTTGTACTGAAGGATCTGAACACTTCAGGGAGACTTCTGCCATCTGAAATACTGGATAACACTTGGAGTTGTAGATAGAGAGCAGGCTTGGTCTGAAAAGTCAGCCACAGTCTTCAGTCAGGTATTTACCTAACCTGAGGAACAACCAGGATTTGTTGAGGATGGCACTGGCATGTACTAGGCTCACGTTGCAAGTATTATGTGCCATGGTCATGATGCTCCACTCATAGCCACCAGTGTAGACATACATTCTCCCAATACAGTCAGGCATAAGAGGGCCTATTGAAAAAGCTAAAAGTAATAAAATAACTGTGAGGCAAACTATAAAAGGCAAGAGGTTTTTATGTCACACCACCTGGCTTAATCATTCAGTTATTAACAACCTAATCTTACCTACATGCTGGACACATTAACAGACAGGTGTTAGCAGAATGATCAAGACAAACTCAAACTACTCTCAAGGAAATGGAAAATGAAAAGGATGACTTCAGACTGAACTTCTATGGAGGACAACAAAGTGAGTGATGTCACAGGGAGTGACTGAGCAAGAAATGTGCATATGCAGAAGGGTTTCAGCACAGCCTTCTTAAAGTGACACAGAAGGCTTGGGATCTAGACCAAGAGCAAAGTGTACACTGGCCGAAGGGAATAAAGTCATGGCTGAAGAGATGGTAAGTAACGATACACTCCAGAAAGAGTTATGTTGGTATATTCACAAAAATGAGAGGGCAATTCTGTTGAGAGCTTGAAACAAACTGGACTCCAAACAGGAGGTGGGCAGGGCCCAAACTTTTAGATTTATTATCAACCATGATGGAAGCTTGGATTTTTATCTGAGGCATTCTGAGAAAGCATTAAGGATGTTAAGCAAATGAGTGGAATCCTCCCCGTTTGAGACAGCTCTATAGGGACTGGATCCTAAGAGAGCGAGAGTGAAATGGAAGCTGGAAAAGAAATTACTATGCATTCAGTGGGAAAGTTAGGTGGGGAAGAACCATAGGGACTATGAAGGGAAACAAGGGATGGACTTCAGAAGAGGTATTGGGGGAATAAATATGACTTGCCAATGATTGAGTCACCTCTATATAACAGAACTGCCCATATCTTTTGCATTTTAACATGATACTCAAGTTTAGTCTAATTTATTAGTGTTGCAAAAATTGTTGTCTTTCTGTAGGTATGCTGGGTTTCATTTGTTTCTTTTTTAATTGTTGCTTTTGTTGTGTTCATCACTGTGATAAAACACCTGACATAAATGACTGAACAGAAGGAATATCTATTTCAGTTCACAGTTTCTGAGGTTTCCCTCTATCATGGCAGGGTGAGTGACATGAGTGAGCAGTGTAGGAGACTGTTTATCTCATGACAGAAAGGCACCAAAAAGGGACACAGAAAGGGGCTAGAGACAAGACATCCAAAAACCTCCCTTCACTGAGCTACTATGTCTAGGTCTATCCTATGATCCGGGTTTCCAGAACTTCTCTGGCCAAGTTCTTATTATACATCCATTTCCACGTGACACTTTATATCAAAACAGTAAAACCATGCACCAATGATATTGAGATAATTCTAAAATATTTATATACTATAATAGCTTTGGTCATAACAATTATATGCCTCTTATACTTTGCGTTCAAACAGAATACATGCTATGAACCTTTGTATACTGATAAAAAAAATAGGGTAAAACTAACAGTTTCTTTAAAATAGTTTAAAATACATTTCATCACATTGTCATCTGCACATACAGTTCTGGACACCACTAGGAATGTAGCATATAAACCTGGCATCTTTAATAAACTGTTCTGCCTGCATGCTATGCGACCATGAAGTCATAGAAGTGTGTCTAAATTACAGATACCCCTTATTAACTCAATTAAATGTATCTATTTCCTCACTATTGTAAGGCATATCAATGTCTACCATATGCAGTTCTTATTAGATGATCATTTATTAGGAAGCTTCCAAATCTCTATTCTAAATAGTCACCTGAGTTCCAACAATCATAGTTCAACAGCAACTGCAGTGTGGGAGATTAGGAAAAGAAATGAAAAAACCATACCAAGAATATGCACTTTATGAATAAGATACAATATAATGTGGACAGAGAGAATGAATGGCTGGATGAATGAATGAAATAATAAATCATTGTATCTCCTTAGAAACAAAGTGCATTTGACAACCACCATGCACTAGCATCAGCCGGGTGTAGTCAAAGATTGAACTCTTCTGTCTTCCACTCTTTGAATGGTGATCTTATAGTATCCTCACTTTCTCTATGCAGTTCTGCATCATCAGCTGCTTAACCCTTCCCTTGGAAGGGCTGGCCAGGGCTCTTAACCGCTTTAGGTTTCCCATATGTCCCTCTGTCAAGAACTGGGGGTAATTTCATTCTAACTGCATCGTGAGTCCAATGTTATCATGAAACTCCCTGAGTTTGTCTGTGAAAATTAACCTTCATAGAGACAGGCAACATCTTATTCGAATTGGTTATAATTCTGTTAGAACTTTCAGGTTTGGGTGTTGCAAGGATCTCCAGTGTTTTAGGCTAGAAAAAAAAAAAAACTTATGCAGAATGCCAGCAGCCACCACTGCTGAAAATCAAACACTTCTTATCCCGAGTCAAAAAAGATCAAACACCATCTTCTTAAGCCTATATGAGCTGTTTCAAATTTGTAACTGGAGATACACATGGATCCTCTGGGCTACTCACTACCCAGTGCTCTTAAATGCCCAAACCTTGATTTTAAAATCTCATGTGTCACTCCATGTAGTCTTAGTCCACAAGAAAAATATCACCAGCCAATGGCTACATGCATGTGTTGCCTATTGCTCTGTTAGCATTGAATCTTGCACTTAGAAGAACTGTGTTTTAAGGTAGGCTGGGCTAAAGGCAAGCAAGAAGGTCTGCAGAAGCCCCACTGAAGTTTCTCAGTTACCTCACCAGTGAAACATGAACATGCTCTTGATGGTTTCTCTTTGATGACTATACAATGAATCAGTGGTTCAAATGTACCATATGATAGTGATGCTTTCAGATATTAATACATTAACGAACACAACACAAAATGAAAGTTGACTGTGGCTTCTTCTGAGATCTCTCCAAATACACAATGTAGTGGTGACGTTGTGGCCCGGGACTCACATAGCATGATGTCACGTTTGTGTTTCACACTTGCTCTGACCCTCAGACAATTCATTAAATGTGTGCTCATTATGTGTCTCATGCATTACAACCCTTCCTATCATTGGTGACATTACACTAGGTTGGCAGCTTTATGTAGAGACACTCTTGTTCCTTGAGCCAAGATATATAGATAGCCAAGAATGACATCATTCTATTCCCAAACTACCACAGATCTTCTCAGAGACTACTGCACAATGTAATGTGATGAAGGTTAAGTACAACTCACTCTTCATCTTCGTACCCGAATCAAAGCTCTTTCAGCTGTCTGCTTTGATCCTAGATTAATGACTTCTGCTCATTGTTGCAAAGGTATACCAGTTGCCCCACAGTCCATTCTCATCTATCTGCCTATGGCTTATCCACAACAGCAGGCTTTCTTCTCTTGCCTCTAGCACCAAGTTCCAGGCCAGCTCCTTTAACTCTGTGCCAAAGAAATACAAACCGAATCTAATATTAGCCTAATGAGAAAAGGGTATCTCCTGCCAAAGACTCATATAATGTATCCCAAAGCCAAGTGAGGCAATTACTCCCTGTTTCAAATGCTGGTATTGTTTCTCCTTTATATAATGCAACAATCAAGATTGTTGTGTTTCTCTCAGTGGAGTAAAGAACATAGGCAGCATTTTAACCTCTTGTGCTACTTGGCTAGCTTCTAAGTGCAACAGACTGTATTTTCTCTTTTTCAAATAAATTGATCATTTGTTCATTTAATGTTTAGACAATAAAAAGCTCCAAATTTAGACCTATTACACAGAGACTTCTGGTCCTTTTTCCTGCAGTTATTAAACAGTAACTACATTTTAGTGAACTACTTAAGTTCCCAGATTTCTGAATTGTAAAACAGAGGTAAAATGTTATAAACATAAGTATGAAGCAGAACTGTAAATAATAGGGACAATAAAAAAACTAAACTCTGGAATACTATTATGGGAGGGAAAAGATTCTTAAAGCTCATATTTTAAAAGTCTAAGAATATAACAGGTAGCCTTCCCAATAAACACTTAGAAAATTAATTCAAGAAATCAAGACCATCTACTCTCCCAAAGTTTATTTATGGCAAGTGTGATGACATAGACCAGAATCCTAGGATGAAAAATAGTGAGGTTCCTCTTGCCTGTATCTAGACTCATGTCATTCCATCATCATTTGTAAAATGTGTTTTTATTTTGTTCTTTCTTGTTGTTGTTTTTTTAGAACAGGTTTCTCCATGTACTCTACGTAGCCACAACTATCCTGGTACTTACTCTCTAAAGAAGGTTGGTCTCAACCTCAGAGGTCTACCTACCTCTGCCTCCTAAAGATGCCAGTTTTTCACTGCCAGAGCATTAAGGAATGCCACTTTCAAAAGGGACATCTGCTTATTTTAATAAATTTTGTTTCAACTGGAACATAAATCAACCTAGGCCTAAGGACAAGGTTCAGGGAGAATGTAAATCTTTGTCAATCTTTAGGTTCACCTGTATACCAAGAGAACTCCATGGATTTCTGCAGATTGGGGTAGCACTTTACAGAAAAAGTTTCTGAGTTGATCATGACCTGTGGCACACATAGGACAAGACATAGCCTCTAGCCACATGTCATGATCACAAGCCTGGAACATGACTTTCTGACCAAATAAATCAGCTTTTATTACTTTATTCAATTAAAAAATCATTTCCATAGTCACATGTTTCTAGTGGCTGCTTTACTGGACAATTCTGTTAAAAATAAACTCATGCCCTTCATTCAAGTGCCATATACCTGGCCCCAACCAATTCATCCAGTCTTGACAAACCCTGACTCTATGAGACTTATGTTGAACATACCTAATCATCTCTACTGACACACCTGAACCATATGCTTAGGATTCAACACTAAGAACACCATCCATCCTCACAGCCAAGTGCTTGAATCTTCCTATACTTCACAAGCACAGGTCAAGTTCTACCTAGAATCAATGAAGTAACCTACTAGCCGTCTACCAAATGCTTTGTGAGCAAAAAGCTAAATGACCTCAGGTCTAAGCCTGCCTGCAGGATGTGCCATCACAGGGTTGTTATCTAGTCTGCAGAAACTTTAACTTGCCTATAGGTTATATGATACAGAAGACTGGTGAGGAAGAGACTGAGGCTTCACTGTGTCAGAGAGCCTTACTCATCAAAACAGTTATGGCAATGGTACCTTTGACTACCTTCTGGGCCTCCCTGTGAATCAATAATACCGTGTCTATTCTACCTCTTGCCTTGTACTCTTCCCCCACAAAGTTAAAGCATTATTTCCGGATCTTGAATTTGGAACTGCAGTTGCTGCGATGGTGTGTATCCTCTTGGTACAGATTCCCAGTGTCATCCTCTTCCCCACGTCCTGCCTTTCTGTGCTTATAACCCCTGTGTGAATGAATTGCTATTTGAAAAAAAATAAATTATTAAAAAAAAAGAAAATACCATTCCTCACCTAATATATTGCGATCATGGTTTCTCTCCCTCTGTGGCTACTTCTTTTTACCTCCCCTCCTATTTGGATCTATTACCTTTCTAGCTTTTATTAGAAAATGAACAGATTTCTAAGGAATAAAAATTAAAAATGATAATTAAATCTAAGATTATTTTTTTGTCAGAGTTGGACAAGACAAACAGGCAGAAAGAAAAGAATCCAAAAGAAGGCAGCAAAAAAATCGGGGACACACTTTTTCACATACTCAAGAATCCTATAAAATCACTAAACTGGAAGCCATACTATATATACAGAGGACTTGGTGCAGTCTGCTGAAGGCTCTGTGCATGCTGCCTTGGTCCCTAAGAGTTCATATGAGCTTTTGCTCATGTTGATTTAGAGGTCCTTGTTTTCTTGGTGTCCTCCATCTCCTCTGGCTATTAAATTCTTTCTGCCTCTTCTTCTGTGGGGTTCCCTGAACCCTGAGGGGAGGAATTTATATCTGTAATGCTTTAAATTGTAAGCTACAAACATAATGCAATTAAACTCATGTTATAATCCACACACAGGCTTTCACATTGTTTAAGACTTTTTAATGGGTTAGAGAGATGGCTCAGTGGTTGAGAGTTCCTAAAGGGGAATCAAGTTCAGTTCTCAATGCCCATGTAGAGTGGGGACATAATTACCTGTAACTCCAGATCCAGGGGATATGACATCTTTTTCTCCCTTCCAGTAGAGCCTTCACTCACATACATATGCCTCTACATAGACACACAGACACACACACACACACACACACACACACATACACACACACATGCACAAACACACTCACATTAAACATAAGTCTTAAAAAAAATGGCTAATGCAGGAAGCTACAATAGGGTTTCCTGAGTAAAGTCTAGAGAATACACACGGAAAAACTTGATTTGCCAAAAGCTGATAATCAGAAGGGTGATTTATAATGTGACCATGTAACCTGGTAAGAACTTCAGATTCCCAGGTAGAGACAAATGCAAAAGTATTACTTCGTTAGTAGATGGATGTTATCTACTGTTCAAGCCACAAGAAGGTTAAGATATAGTGACTCACTTTCTCAATGAATAAAAAGTTATCAACAAGTATTAAAAGCTTTAGCCCTTTAGGAAACAAACTTGCCAGCAGGAATAGAAGCCACAGAAGGAAAGTTAGCTGCCTAAAAGGAAGAGCTTTAACAAAATATAAAAATCACAGTGAAACTATGACTACAAAATGTCTGGAAGAGCCTTTTAAATAAATATAATGAAAATAACGCTTATCTTTAAAAACATTCAAACAAAACACAAGTGCAGAAAAATGCCCACCAGCTCAATGTCAGTATAATCTACTGCTCAAAACAGAGACTAAACACTCCCCCACTCTGGGGTCCCCTTATTCAAAGGACAGTTTTACATATGTGGTGACCTTACACACTATGCAGTAACACTCCTTCCTCAAGTTAAAATATCATCCCTTGTACACAGCAGCCCTACATCCTGAAAAGGGAGTGCTCTCTCTCCCACTTTATGAACACAGCTGGCTTCTTTAGCCAGTGCATTGTTAACAGACACAGATTATTTTCAATATTTTCATATACTAAAGTGTTGCATTGACCATTATCCTACATCCACCTTTGTGTATTTTATTATTTCCCTAGGACAAGTTCCTAGAAAAGAAACCATTAGCCTGAAAAATCACACCCATTAAAAACCTTAGGAACTACTATCAAACTTTCTCCAGGTAAATTATGTCCATTTGCACAGCTGAATGTCTTTGCATGCCAGAGGTTCAAAGGGTAGATTGAGAATGTGTCAAATTAGCAGAAAGTAAACAGAAGATTGCTCACAGTCCTGCTGTCCCTTTACAAAGAACAGAAGAGGAAACACAAACATGTCTATATGTATGCAAAACAAGTCTGTGCCGCCTATGGGGCAGATACCAAATTGTGATGCCCCTGAGCTCTCAGTTATCATCGTAGGGTACCAGGGTACCGTCACTGTATGTTCCCATCAGCCAGCTTCACCTGGTAGCCCTCTGTGAAAAGGGCAAATTCTGTCCATGCTTGGTTGAAATGTCTACTCTGTTTACCTTTAAAGATGCCAACGTGAAGACCCTAGAGTCTCATTTCTGTGTTTTATTGTAAATGATCTGGACAAACTCCAAAAACCATAATTTTTAAATGTGGTCTATTGTTTTGAAAAGGTGGAGGAATGCTTTACAGAATTGTACTTTTTTTTTCCTGCAGTAGCACAAAATCACACACTCAACTAGAATTTAGAAGCAATCAAACCGCATAAGATCTGAACCGATTTTCTATAAATATTTTTTAAAGAACAGAGATATGATCTGGAAATATTTAATTACATTTGAAGTAAAATAAAACAAATATCAAGAATTAGTTTTCTCTTTTTTTCCCAGTTGGATTCTTAATATTTTAGACACCCTTTGACTCTGGCAAGCTCTATTTATCTTTCTGAGTAAAATCAGACCCTAAGGATACTTTTCCCTCTGTCTTCAGAATAACTCTATAATACCACAGATAGATTAAGTTTAGATGTCATGGCAAATCTCACTTATCACCAGCTCTGCTCACAAGCCCAACTCAGACTGTCCACCAATTTCCTTTAAGGAGCTATTTCTCTGCATAAAAATATTCAGTGGAAAGTGCTTGCAAATATCTTCCTCACCAATCATTCGCCAATTCTTACATCACATCACCCATTTTTAATTATTTAGCCAGAGAGGAAGCAATAATGATCATTATTCACAGCTACAGGTAAAGCAAAAACAAAATCACATTTTAATCTAGAAGGCATGATTTGGAAGAGAGGCACAAGGTACAACAGCCAGGTGACCTTTCTACTTCCAGTTTTTCTTGGGTACTTATGTTTGCTTTCTAAGCTTTGCATATACTTCCTCAATAAACACAAAGAGGAAACAAATGTCTGTGAAGATTAGGATGGCTCTCCTGTCCGTTAATTTGTACTCTCTTGGGAGGGGCTGCAGACAAGGAGTGAGTGCGTACTCAGGTGACTTCTTATGAACCAATCCCATATGAATAGAGAAGCCAATAACTGGGCGAGGAGGAAGGACTTCTGGGCTGAATAGGGGAAGAGAGGAGGAGGAGGAGCGAGAGGGTCTTTTTGGACAGGGAGTGAACACATGGACAAGATGTAGTGGTAGAGTTTCCGGTATCATGGTGGATCCAAAAGGATCCACCACGGGAGGATTAGATTTAATAGGTTTACAAGATTACGTTTTAGTTGTTGCACCCAGAGATTGAGTTGCCATTGTTCCTAAACTCTGTGTGGTGTTTTTCTTCTCGTGGGGACTCAACCTAGTTCGAGAGAGAAAGGTTCAGAGGCAAAGCCTGGGTTTGTGTGATGTGCCCCTCAAAGGCCGTGGGGGTTTGAAGCATGAGAATGGCGTGGTAGTGGGAACTTAGAGAGCTGGGTGGTGAGATTCTGGCGCTCTGGGACTCCGGTTGGTGTTGAGCACTGGAGTGGAAATTTAGATGGCGGCTAAGTCGAGAGCTAGCCAGATGCTGTCATTCTAATACCTCCTGCAACAATTAGTTCCCTCAATTTTCAGTGAGAAAGCTAAAATGAACATCTTTGACACTTAGTATGGACATTGTTACTGAGTTTATGCAAAAATCCATACAGTGACTTTTTCCTTTCATTGAAAATAGATTCCTTTCTCATGCAATATACCATAATTAGAATTTCCCCTCCATCTACTCCTCCCAGTTTCTCCCCAGTTCTCCCATCCAGATCCAATCTCTTTCTGTCTCATTAGAAAAGAGGCTTCTAAGAGATAATAAAAATGTAACAAAATTAAATGTTACAAGACAAAACAAAAACTATCCTATCAAAGTTGGATAAGACAAACCAATAGAAAGAAAAGAACCCAAGAATCTCGCTCACACACTCAGGTGTCCACTAAAAACACCAAACTGGAAGCCATAATATTATGAGCAGAGGCCCTGGTGCAGACCCATGCAGATTCCATGCATGCTGCCTTGCTCTCCGTGAGTGTTCATAGACCTTGATTCAGACGACCTTGATCTCTTGGTGTTCTTCATCCTCTCTGACTCCTATAATCTTTCTGCTTCTTATTCTGAGTGGGTTCCCTGAACTCTGAGGGGAAGGATTTCATGGAGACAACCGATTTACTTTTGAGTGTTCTAAGGTCTCTTTCTCCCCCCACCATCCCCAATAATGTCTGATTGTGGGTCTCTGTATTTGCACACCATTTTTTTTTTAGGTCAAGAGAAAGCCTTTATAAAAGACTGTCCTCAACAAAACCTCACTGACACTCAGAACTCCACTGTCTAGTATACCTTCAATGCATATTTCCTCAGGTGTGTAGTACCTATATTTAGGCCAAAGACTAAGAACTAATCCGCCATCAAAATAGAACAGCTATATTTTCAACATCTAAGGTTTACTCCTGTCTATCTCATAGGATGATTAAAGACATAATAAGCCCCAGCACCAAGAGTGCTTTAAATCTGCTATATATGCATATATTTACAAAAGTCAGTTATTATCATTAATAGCTTTTGTCAGCAAAAGCCCCATTGGGATCAGGCTTTTACCCAATGTTTTCAGAAGCACAAAATCATTTACTGAGCTCAGCTCATCCTAATAGGGAAAGCAGATTTTAGGAATCCTTTAGAGATGGAGAATATGAAGCCTAAAGTTGCATAACTTGTGCAAACATAAGAAAGAAAGAAAGAAAGAGAGAGAGAGAGAGAGAGAGAGAGAGAGAGAGAGAGAGAGAGTAAACTCTATTGCTGTTAGATAAGAGAGGCTCTTTTCTATAATCCACGGTCCAGAGCCTCTTACTGTGGGACAGCGACACACAGGATTGAATTTCATCCAAAGGGAACTCAGTCAACATTCTCATCTATTCTCATCTATCAGTGAAACACAGCACTGATATCACCAAAGATACATCAGTGATTAGCAGAAGCATTCTAAGCCCTTCTCTGTGGCTGACCACGGCTTAGCAAGGCTTCAGCCTCAGACATTTAGTACTTAATTGGCCAACGGCTCACCTTTGCTGTCTCAGCTTCTCCCTGAAGTCTCTTGGGGGTTCCTTTTTGGTCAGGTACCTTCTGGAAATTTCTGTTCCTAATGGATTGAGATTCTACACCTTCGCCTTCAATTTGCAGTTTAATTCCGTCGGCATGGGCAGGGTGATCAATACCCCGCGGATTCAAACCACAGTGGAGAGCTAGGAAAAATGAACAAATAGAGCTCAGAAAAACGAGTCATACAAAGAAACTGTCTGTGACGCAACATATTTCATCTGGCCTAAGTGGGAAGGAAACAGGGTGTCTGTGAGCTGAGAGGTGGTATCATGACTATGGGACATAACATGGGTGAGGAAAGAACATGGCATTGTGGGAAACCCTGAGCTTGGAAGTGTAAACCCCAATCCCCTCAATTCCAAAGACTTATTGTGAGCACATTACTAATGCCCACAGTACAGATGGAGCACCAGATCAGGCAGTTTCATTACTGCCTCCCACTTAGCTATTTCAACCCTGAAGTCTGGTTTATTGGTTTCCTTTCATCTAGAAACTGCTCACTCCCTGGACCCTACGGCATCCTTCTAGTCATAAAACATCTACTCACTCAGTCTACTCTCTTGCATTCATTCAACGAATATTTATTGGGCGTGTAATATATACTTTTGAGTTAAATGCACAGGTGGAACATTGTAAGAACGGAACAGACAAATGAACTAATGATTTTTTAAAGGTGTCTCTGCTACAAGAAAGGAAAAGAAAGACCAAGGACTGGAGGGCTTATGGTACTCAAGCTTGAAAAGCTTCAAATTTCTTGTTTCATCTCTATGCCATCTAAAATGAATATCTCTAACAAATAAGATCTAGAGCTCATATTTTGGGATAGTTATTCATTTAGAAAACATGTATATACTCCTCCTCTGTACCCAATCTTATCTAAGGAATGACAATGAATTTTATGAGAATCATTTTTCCCCTAGACAGTTCCCACAAACCTCTACTTCCACATTAGCACATGGCACATATAGACTTGTATTTTAGGATGTGTCATGATAAATTATTTTGACTTTTTGGGAAAGAAAACCATAGAATTTAAATTCCCATCCTCATCTGCTCTTTGATCTTAGATGGTTCAAAGTCAAATACTAAAACCTTTCTTTTACTTCCATTAGGACATTAATTCACTGACAATCTCCCATATTAGATGATCATTAGCTTTCCCTCTTCTCATTCTTCCTCATTCGTTGGTCTCCTATGTAAGTCTATGTTACATCATTTTTCACTGTCTACTCTAACCAGGCTGTGGTTTCTTCTCTTCTTACTGACTCTTTGAAGACTATTTTAAAGGGAGAACTACTTTGAAAAACTATTTTCCAATAGAAGTGGGGATTGGGCATGTTCTTCCATTCTTCCTTTTCTTATTAACAGGTACCACTAATTCCCAAAGCTTTTGATACTGGAAAAAACTCAGTCTTAACATGGTCAAAACTGAACTTCAGTTTTTGTACCACAAAAATCTGCCCATTCGTTTCCCCAAAGGTGAGGAGTCATGCTTGACTTCACTGTCTCCAAGAGTCACCATAATCCCTCTCATTCATCAGCAAAACCATCAGCTGGAAGTGAAACAACTGAACAAGTGCATCTCCAGTCCCATATCCTCTGTCACCACCATAGACAGAGAAAGGCATCACACATTCAGAGTGCCAAGCTAATTCATCTCCTTTTTCTTTTCCCTTAAGACCCATGAACATAACTGTGTGCATATCATGTCATGAGCCTCATTTGCATAAAACTTTCTAATGGCCTCATTTTACTTAGATAATTGAGAAAATGTTATCTTGTCCAGCAAGTCCTATCCTCTTTGATCTTGCCAGCTTCTCTACCTATAACAAATGTCCCTTGATCACCACACTTTTTCTTCAGGCTTCCTTTCTTCCTTGACTAAGTTCTTGCCCAACTCAAAGACTCTTTACCTGGTTCTCTGCTTAACATGTTTTCTATTATTCCCCTAAGTCCTACGTAGCATTTAGTTTTGTCTTTAATATGACTTTTCTATATGTGCCTAACCGTCATCTTCACCTATACCTTCCCATCACCTTCCCATAGAATACATGGTACCTTAGAGAATAAATATTCAATAACTAAACCATCTGCTTGAAAGGGAGACCATCAAATTCAATTTCCTGCTATTTTATATAGACATTATTAGTGGATTTCTCCTCTCTTAGTCTCTCGCGTTCCTAAAAGCAATGAACAGTCACATCATAAAGTTAAATTCTCAGCAAGATCAGTTGATGTGCCCTCCCTCAGGCTTTGTTCTGAACCACAAATGATATTCATGAAAAACTCTACCAGACACAATTATATTCATTTTTCAGATAAGGGAAATGAGGCTCAAAAGGGTTATGGTCACCAAAGGTCACACAGGTGTCAGCTGAAGGTCGCAAAGATCAAGTATCATTTGGAATGTACATGAATTTAAGTTAGAGATGAGAATCCTATCCAAACTAGATTAAATAGAAAGGAAACTTGTAAGCTTTTATAATGGAAAGTTCTGTCTAAGTTCGAGTCCCTAGACAGAGGAGTGTTGCTCCCCATGTCTCCACGTTGCTATTGGTAGTATTGCCATTGTCCTATACATATAGGCCCTTGAGTCACATGCTTCAGGGTTTAATGTTGATGAATAGAGAACTTAAGCACAGTTCTTTCTTCAATTCTTCCTCTAAACTTTAACCACTTCTCATTGGCTGGAAGAGAATAGCATGTTCATTTATTGAACTCAGAACCTTGAGATGACCACAGTGAACTTAAGCCAAGTGAAATGCAACTAAGGTCAGCTTCCCAAACATCCACTGCTGCTACTCAACAGAGTCAGGATAGAGTGAATATTGGTGAACAAACTACCCTGCTCGAATTACAGTGAGGCAAAGAGAAGCAAAGAGAGGCTGAAACTAATTACTGTTAATATCAATCAGCTTTTCATCTCCAAAGACTAGCCTACTTAAAATGAATATTCAATTAAATATACTAAAATTGTGATTATTCTAAAAAGCTGTGCTTCAGTAGGGAGATAGTAGATTCACAAGGGATGGAATTATACATTAATGAGGGAAAGAAAAATGCCCAGCTTTGATCTTTCTCTTCCAGCATGATCCCCTGTTGCTTTCTGCATTGAAATTCAGGTATGGGAATACCATTGAACGGCTGTGAGCTTCCAATACCTTGGATTCTCTTGCCCTATCACCTTCCACCAAAGCAGACTTACACTCCCTTCATCTGTTCTCATGAGTCCCTCCCTGAGGAAGAAGTTTTATTCTACCTGTGCACTAATCTAAATTTCTACCAGCAATCACCTGGATTCCATTTGAGGTGAAGATGCATATGGAAGGAGACGATGTCTTCAAAATGACATCTTGACACCATGCGAGATACTTACGCCACCATGCTGAAGATTTTCTGTGCTAATGTTTTTTAACTGTGATATTCTAACACATGCTTTGGATTTTAGCTCTTCATTTTGAAATTTTCAATGCTAATAAATCAACGTCACAGCTGGGAAAACTTCAGGTAAACTTCAAGCTGTCTATGATATCGATTCAAGGACTAGAAGCCTGTTAAGCAGAGGGATATTTGAGAAAAATCAAAGAAACATGAAGGGGTTCTCAAAGCTGACCCTGAGCAGCTGAGCCCATTAAACAGAGTAAATAACTTTAGTGAAACCAAGCAGAGGTAGGGATGAGGACAGAAACAAGAAAGCAGAAGGGACACCAAGAACATGATGAGCAGAGATGAAGGTCGCACCTTAGAAGAGGCCACTGGAACATCGCTTGATTTGTAAATATCAGGGACATGAAATTTCAGGAACAACAAAGCAAAACCTCTCAGAAATGTCTTAAAACAAATAAGTCCAAGAGCAAAAACCTAAATCAATGCTAGGTTTACAGTCAAGGATGAAATTGCTATGGAAGATTTAAATATTTGTGTGACAACTAAGGCTACATATATAAAAAGTCAAGAAACTATACTGTGCCTCTGGTTTATAGACTATCTTATAATATGAACATCTAATATTTTACTAGTGGAGAAAAATCTCCTACTGATTTAAGGCATGATTGTGTAAAGAGAGGTGACTTCTGGTTTATTCTGCAGTTGAACAAATGTTTCTTTTCTTATACGCGTGTTGTCTGTCCTGATCGAGATCTGGGAGTGGAGACTATGGTGATTATGAAGAGATGGCTTGTATCTGTTCTCCTAGGGTTTTCAGCTGTGATAGGGGAGCCAAACATTATCAGTGTGATGACAGATCACACTCAGGCATTGAGCTACCGAGAATAGTTGTATGAAGCAGTGTAACCAATATCGCTGATGAAGCAGTCTATACTGACATGAAAGGTAGTAGGTTGACTTCCCAAACAAGAGAGTAGATCTTCTGAAAATGGAATAGCATGAGCAGATTATCAAGAAAATATGAAATGTTGGGTTGATGCTAGGGAGTAACAAAAATAAATAAAAATGAAGGGGTGATATTGGTAAATAAAAAAGTAAACAATCAAAATGTCCATGGACAGAACAGGAACTGGGAAGTGTGACAAATACAGAGTGGTTATAGTTTAGCCTTAAATACAAATCAAATCTTCATAGACAAAGTAACATGGGTGAACGCCGAAGAAACTATGCTAAATGAAATAAGTCTGTCCCAACAGGACAACTCTACCTCTGTGTAGTGACTCACATTTATAATCCCAGCCCTTTGAAGATTGAGGCAGGAGAATTCTTACAAATATGACACCTAGGCTGCATAATGAGTTTCGGGTCAGCCTGAACTAGAGTGCAATCTTGTCTCAAGGAAGCAAAATCAAATAAAAGGACAAAAATTGTGTGAGGACTTAGAATAAAGCTTGCATGGATCCACTTATAATAAGTACTCAAAGTGGTCAAATCCACAGAGTTAAAAAATAATTGTTTCCTAGGGGCCGGGGTATGGAAGAAAATGGGGGTGGATTTTTTTTTCAGAGCTGGATATATAGTGTTCTAGTTTGAGATAACAAAATGATTTTGCAGATAGGTAGTAGTGATAGTTACTTAGCATAAGTGTCTTATATAATACAAGATTTTTACAAGGGTGTAAATTATATTTTACTAAAGTAAATGACAAAATTCCTATTCTATTCACTTTCACTTTGACCCAAATATCATAACCATTAAGTAAAAGGCAAAGTTCTCAAGATATTCTTATTCAAAGGCTTCAGAGTTTCTCCAACTAGTACAGTTTTTACGGTTATTATGGATTCTATCCATATGTATGTGTGTATGCACACACATGTGTATGAGTGTATGTGTGTGTGCTCATGTATTTCTCTGTGTGTGCATGTGTGTGACTCTGTGTGTATGGTGGTGGTTGTACTGTGTGTGTGTGTGTGTGTGTGTGTGTGTGTAAGAAAAAACAGCCTAACACCTAACAATACTTTAAAATTTTTTTGAAAAAGGATTCACTTACAAACTATATACCATCTGAATTGGGCTACCACCTGCTTGAAAACAAGTTCAGTCCTATTAGAGCTATACCTCTGAACAACATTATTTTAATGTGACTTAGGTCATAGTAAGAAACAAGAAAGTGCTAGTCTCATTTTATCTCCTCACAATGATACATAAATAATGATAGTAACATACAGATGTAGATACAGATATATATGATATAAATAAATATGGATGATATATGGATGTAGACATAAGAAGTGTCATAATATATACTACATAACTACACTAATTTAGGGTCTATTTTGCTAAAAAAAGTCACTCAGTCCTTCCAAACCCCAGCTATTGCACTTGAAATGAAGAATGGAGCTCTGTTCATGCCCAACACTCCTGTATTCTGACAAAGCTTTTCCTTAATCAGAGACAATAAGCAAATATTCCTCAGAAAACCTCGGGGTAAAATGGCTTAGAATATCTCTACTAGAATTGCCTGAAATACTGTGTGCTTCCTCGCCTAGGCCAGACTGATATCTCTACATAGTATTCCCTTCTCTTAAATTATTTGCCCCTTCAGGAAGTATTAATGTTGTCTTCTTTTGCTGTGAAGCTTTAACTGAGCTTGAGTTCTGTGTATTTACCTAAACAATGTTGACAATTCCTATTTTTTCTTATTAAAAGATCTGAGTGTGTCTTTGTGTGTACATGCTATGCATTGCAAATATTTATAACATGATTGCATAGACTACCAATGTTCCCAATAGAAACTGACTTCATTTTATTGAGCTTTACACACCCAGTGTTTGGATAAATAACTAATTAACAGGAGATACCCAGTCATTGTTTAAGGAAAAGGCTAGACATGATGGAATGATTCAATCCTACTCTTTGTGGTTGGCTTCTGGATAACTTCTACATTTTTCAGGACAGCAAATAAAGACTGCTTCCAAACTACCTGTCCAATACACAAAAATGACTGAGCTACAGAGTTCTTTTGATGTTTGACTATCATCAGCAGAATGGAGATGTTACTGTTCCAAAAAAAAAAGCCTAAATAGTTGTACATAGTTGTACCCAATAAATGTTAAGTGAATGAAATATCTTAAAAATAAGATACTGCAATCCTTACAACTAGCTTCTAGAATTGACATATCCTGTTTAAAATTGCATGTGTGTCTTACTTTTAGACAGAGATGAAGACCTCCCCCCCAAAAAACCAACCTTTCTGTCACACCACTCTCATATAATACACACAAAGTAGATACTCTACAAATACCAGTTTAAGGAATAATTATGGATCAGTCATTCTGATCTCAAATTCAGCAGAGACTTTCTAGCAGAAACAATCTGAGTATCACACAGGTTATACTTGTCTTTGTTGTAGACACTTGGGAATATAAACACATTTCCAGCACTTTTGCCTTCTGTCCATACCAACGATAGAACTTCAAAGTCCTCCCTCTTAAATTCCCCAGCCACCCTTCCAGCTGTGGACAGATGCTAATGCATAGGACATGAACAGGAGTTTGAGGAGAGGAGAAAATATTGGAATGGATATATAGGAACATATTTGAATGATATGTTGACCTCTTTCCTTTACCTTGAATGCAGAAGAAGTCTAGTGGGGCCACAGACATTTGTGACTGTGGTGCTACATACACGAGAGATTGTCAAGGGGCAAATAGTCACATTGGCTTGAACATCTCTGAGGGACTCAGACTTTATTTCTAAATGCTAACCATTAGTCTTCATAACACATAAGAAAAATAATCATCCTCTTCTTACGCCACTGCCAGTCAAATCTCCTGCAGCTTTTATATGGATTGTGAAACGTATTACTCCATTTTAACCAACAGCAGATGACTACTTAGCTCTTCTTAAAGAGAAAGAAAAGGTAAACCTAGCCTTAAAAATATTCTGGTCTAGGTTTCATGCTTTCATCATGACTTAGAAGCTGGATAAGTATAGTATTAATTTATAAGAAGAAGTAAATGAAGAATTTAGTTAACAAAATAACAGTTATCAGAGATAGAATCAATGGAGGTACTACTGTGAAAAACGTGAGACCAAAGCCATTACTGCTTTGGGACACTGTGTCACCAGCAATAGTTTCTAGATAATTCATGAAACTTTTTTTTTTTTTTTACAAATCAGAATGTATATTCTGGTTCACAGGTACCTGAATATCAAGGGTTAAACATAAAAATATATCAAGGCTATCAGAAACATATCTTAGGGGAAAAGGTACGTTTGTTTGACTAAAAGAAAGCGCAGTGTCTCTTTGGGTGAAGGAATATAAACATCTACCATGACAGGGATAAGCAAAGCAAGGTCCAGCCAGCCTTGCTTCTGTGTGACCAGTGACCAAAGAATAATTCACATTTAAAAATGATTGATGGGGCTACAGAGATGGCTCAGGAGTTAAGAGCAATTGTTGCTCTTGCAGAGGACTCTGATTCAATTCCCAGCACACACATGGTGGTTCACAACTTACTACTGACTCCAGTCCTGGTGTGTCCGACATTTTTATGACATAGTACACGTACATACAGACAAGTAAAACAAACAAACAGATAAAAATATGCTACAAAATTCCTCTTTTGCTCTTCCCAGTAATTTTAGATTTATCATTTTATACATGAGGCTTTGTTTGAATGTTCATAAATAAAATTATTCTGGAACAGAGCCATGCTCATTTATTTATGGATCATTTATCTGCTTTGTGCTACAATTGCAGAAATTGGCAGTTTTAGCAGAGATGTATGTCCTAAAGACTGAAATATTTACTAGCCTGCCTTCACTTTATAGAACATGTCGACTCTTATTTTAGGATAGAGTGTAATTGTATCCTGAAGAATGCTGGGCTATATGAACCCAATCCCTACACCCTAGTTACAGCACTGAGGAATTCCTAGGCCTTTGCAGAACTACATTCTAATTAATTTCATACTTCCCCACCCCCTAGGTAATTCAAAATGTGTCTAATTTTATCATGCGGGTCAGAATATGAGGAACCATAATATGATTTACAAAACTCTCCCCACACCCTAGAGTGAGCTAAATCTAGCTTATTACACACATACTGAAACTTCAAATTTGTAAGCACAAGTAACACTCCTTTTTCTCTGTACTACAACAGGAGTGATAAGAAACAAAACCATCAGAGAAGTAATCCAGCAGTATTAAACAATGGATATATTCATCCTCAGGACATCTAAATAACCAATAATTGATGGGGCTCTTGTTCCATGAAAGAAAAGACCAGAAGAAAGGAGATAGTCCAACAATGAAAGTAAAAGAGGAGAAACAGCATGAAGACTCACAAAATTTACCAAATGTCCTCACCTATGCTGGCTAATTTTATGTCACCTTGATACAAGCTAAAGTATTGGAAAGAGGACACCACAATTCAAAAATTATCTACCTGAGATCACTTTATGCATACTGGAAGCTCATTTTTCTTTTTAAATTAGTGATTGGTGTGGGTGGATCCATCTCTAGAATAGTGGTCCTACATTCTATAAGAAAGCAGGCTTAGCAAGTCAGAAAGCCACACTATTCTATGGCCTCTGCATCAGCTCCTCTCTTCAGTTCTCTGCCATGTTTGAGTTTCTATCCTGACATCTTTCACTGACGAACTATGATGTGTCAGTATAAGCCAAATAAACCCTTCTCTCCCCAAGTTGCATTGCTCATGGTGTTTCATCACAGCAATAGTACCTTAAGGCATTATCCATGTACCCAGTGATAGTCCTGGAAACAACCCTGTGGATTTTGGAGCTGGGCCAAGAGGATTTGTCCAACCTAGCCAGATGTTCACACCATGTGCAGCTGTGTGATGACAGTATCCCTTCTGAAGCACATGATACACACACATTCTGCTTTGTTTGTCTACAGAGACAATTTCATCTTTGTTGACTAGGTTCTTATAAACAATGTCAGTCTACAAAGACTACCTAATGTCATTCTTCAAAGACTACCTATCTGTAATGACTATATCAAGTATTTGCCCATCATAACCAGTATATCTGGACTAGACAATCTACATGTAGTAGATATTAAAGTAATATTTAACATAAGTATTTTAACATCAGTAAAAGGTATGAAAAAGGGTTTAGACAATCTCTGAGGTGCACTTTTATTAAATATTCTCATTTATGAAGAGGATTCAATGGTAGATGTTGAGGTCTCTAGATTATTAGAGAAGGGATATTGGTATCTTATTGTGGGTGTCACTTACTGTGATAAGTGATCTACATACATCTCACTTAAAAATACTTTTTAACAATGTCATGAGAAGCTTATTGTATATTGTGAACTATCAGTAGACAGATAATGATAGAATCGATAGATGATAGCCAAATTAGTTCAATCATATATATTATTGATTTATGAAATGATGCTTTATAATAGGTGGTCTGCTCTGTTTTGTTTTTAAGCTTATTTCATAAAATAGAACCCAAACTGGTGAACACTACAAATAAGACAAACATAAGACTGAAGAGGAGAGATAAGGCAGACCATATAAAGACTTTACAATCGGAGACATGGTGTGAATATGAATTCCTTGTGTTGACTTTCCCTTACATATACAAGACCCAGAGCTGAAGTACCCCATGCAAGTAATAACTAAAGCTCGGCCACTAAAGGACGAGGCAAGAGAGAGCTGAAAAAGATGGAAAACTTTTAGACTTAACCCTTCTACTCTGGCATGAGAGAAAACAATGTAACCCTACTGTCTATTCTAGCAAAAGCTGGAGAGAGTGACTTCCATTTTGCACAGTTGAAATAAATTACCCCAACAAATAAAGAAAGCAGTTTTCACAGGAGGCACAAAGATCATCTTGAAGGTCTGTCAACTAGTAATGAAGCTACCTCTTCACCTAAAAATAATTAAAAAAAATGTCAGTTAAGAGGATATATTAAGAGTGGAGTTGTCCTGATACCAGGCAAGATCTAAGCCTTCCTTCTTAGGGTGGTGTCTAGAGGAAGCGTCCTGGAGAATGAGGACTTTGACTAGCACCCTGACTTAATAAGAGCTCCACCATCAAGCATCCAGTGAGGTAAAGAGGCAGAGTCTGCAATATAACTCCACCCTGTAGTAGCTACCTTGTACCTTTTCTTTTCCTAGTCCAGAGTAAGGTTAAAGTACACTAACAGAAACTGATAATCTAAATGAGATTCAGAGTCTCATGACATGAAATGAAAATATCCATTTTTAATCAGAACAAAACTACCTATAACCAAGAGTAAGAGGAATCTTAAACTGAAGAAAAAAGATAATTAATAGATGACATCACCAAGATTACAGAAGTGTGAAAGTATTGGATACATATTTTAAAGCAGCCTTTCTGAAAGTGCTTCAGTGAGAGGCTACTCTGAACACAAATGGGAAGAACAGAAAGCTTCAGGGGAAGAATAGAAAACATCTAACAAATTAAAAGGTAAGCAATCAAAAAAGATAAGAACCAAAATAAAGATTTGGTGTGTAGACTGAGCAGTAGGATGGAGATAGTGAAGAAAGTATAGAAGTCACTGCTGGGGGGAATCAGAATAAGCACTTTGAAGTTTCTTATAAAATACTGTGTATTGGAAAATTAATATGCAATATATGTTGCTTATTGCATATGGATTACTTTTAATGTTAATAAAATACAATAAAGGGACTAAGTATGCTTTAATTATAGAGTTACAAGTGACTTTGACATACTTATTCATCTTCATTCAACACAGCAGAAAGGAGAATATAGGCTCTACTAGTGTCTTGTAATACATGCCTTTAAATATAGACAAGTAAGAGCATGTTTTTCTATACAGAGGTAATTGTAATATTAGCTTACTTGTTATCCTGGCATTGTTATTGTGTTAGTAAGACAAGTTTTTAACTGAGCAGCTGACATCTAACATGAATTCAATGAATGTCTATACTCTTATCTTTATTCCATTACTCTCCTTCTACGGTGAGGCAATGTTAGGCATTAGCAATTTTAGTAACAGTTAAAGATATTTACCATTTATTTTAAGGGCTAATGTAGGACAGAATTGTAAAGGACATTCATACATGCAAATAAAAACTAAAGTGAAATTCAGCTGAGAAGCAAGAAGGAAAGCAGAACAGCTTTCTGCGCGCGCACGCGCGCACACACACACACACACACACACACACACACACTTACTTCTGGGACTTGAGGAATGGGGTTACAAATAATGATAAAACAGTGTCCATACCTTTGATATAGGTTCTCCTAGCAAGTTGACTCTGATATCAAACTCAGATAATTAAAAATATAAATAAATACTACCCTAGAATAGCATCTCCTGGCACTTTAGGAAACAGAAAGCAAGCAGTGGATGATTGGCATGGATAGAGAACCTTTCATATCTAGTGCTGAGAGAGATACTCAAAGGAGGTAGACTCACAGATGTTAAGAAGCATGATTAAGGTCATCAGTAACCAGTCAGAGGGAGAATCAAACCAGAACCATGACAACAGCTAACAAATGACTTAGTTTTATTTCAGTACAATTTCAACTTTCTTCCTTTGATAGTGTCATGTTACTGTGGTTGCTGTACATAGACAGTGCACATCACTAAGCATCTTCACCATCACAAAGAGTGCTAGTAGACAGCCCAAGCTTGTCTTTTGGTCTTAAAATACACATATTCATTCTATAAATGTTACTTTGACAGTAATGAAGGGAAAAGATGAGGTCAGAAATTACCTTTAGAAGATTATGTTTTGGGAATTGTTTTAAATCATCTAAGTATTCATATCTACACCTTAGAGATAAGAGAAAATGGCTGTAATGACTTAACAAGGGCTGTTATAAAACATTCAGCCCTTTGAGAATAAACAGGCATTGTACCTGCCTCTTCTTCTTTCTTACACATTTCAGACACGGTTGTAGAAGCAACTGACTTCCTGTTTAGTTACTTCAGACAACTGTCAGGTTTTTGAATAATCTATTCCCCAACGTGGTTGCTTCTGTCACAAATCACAGTCATTTACCTGTTATAAGCTTTTAGAGACCCAACATTATCTCTGAAGGGAAAGAGATGAATTGGGATTCACAGATGTATCAGCTCTGGTAAAGCTCAGCCTCCTAAAGAGGTAGCTCCCCATAGCCTATCCAGACAGGACAGGAACATGGGGTGAAGCTGCCATTGCCATCAGCAAAATGAACAGTCTTCAGGTCTGTGAGTCTTCTACTCATGGAAAGGCCAGGGTCAAGCCTGCTTTGAGTCTCACGGTAGCACCTTTCCTGCAATAAGTTAACTGTATCTTCTATGCATATGAGTTTTAAGCTTCTTAAGGAAAAAAGAAACCCTATAGAAACTATATGATCTCATTTCAAAAGTGCTTCAGAAAACTAAGTGTCTGAGTACTGCTATGCTACTAAAGAAAAGCAAGCTGACCATTGGGTGACAGAGGCAAACCGTGGGTATCAGTAGCAGGAAGGACTACAGAAAATCTTATGATTACAGGATGGGAAATCCAGAAGTGCTAGGATAACTTCCAAGCCAAAACAAACAAACAAACAAACACACAGACAAAATTAAACAAAACAAACAGAAAACCAATGACTGCAAAAGAAAAGAAAAGAAAGGAAAGGAAAGGAAAGGAAAGGAAAGGAAAGGAAAGGAAAGGAAAGGAAAAGAAAAGAAAAGAAAAGAAAAGAAAAGAAAAGAAAAGAAAAGAAAAGAAAAGAAAAGAAAAGA
>NW_021604565.1:29234980-29318569 GCF_004785775.1 Grammomys surdaster
GAAAAGAAAAGAAAAGAAAAGAAAAGAAAAGAAAAGAAAAGAAAAGAGGGAAGACTTCATAGAAACCCATCATCTCAGATTAGTTGTACATGTAATAGGAAGCCACTGAGCAAAAGAGCCACATTAAAAGCAGGTGCAAATTGGGGAGGGTATTTTTGTAAGGAAGAGTAAGTCACTTGGAACTTAAGATACATTAATAGAAATTATGGTTGGAAACCTGGGCATGGTGGAACACATCTTTAATCCCAGCAACTGGGAAGTACAGGCAGGTAGATCTTTGTGAGTTCAAGGCCAGCTTGATCTACAGAATGAGTTCCAGAACGGACAAAAGAAAAAAAAGAGAAAAAGAAAAAGGGGGCGGGGAGAGAGGTTATGATAGGGAACATGTGTTACAGTTTGCTTCTCTGTTATAGTGAGAAAACACTGATCAAAAGCTACTTTGGGAGGGACGAGTTTATGTGGCTTACATGTTATGGTCCCTCACCTAAAGAAGCCAAGGCTGGAAATCAAGGCACAAACTGAAGCAGAGATTACGGAGGAACATGGCTTACTTGCTTGTTCCTCAGGGCTTGTTCCAGCTGCTTTCTCATACAACAGGACACCTGTCCAGGGATGAATCTTCCCACAATGGTCTGTATCCTCCCACATCAGTCATTAATCAAGAAAATGCCCCATAAGCATGCCTCCAGTTCAATCTGATGGAGTCAGTTCTTCGTTTGAGATTTGTTTCTTCCCTAGTGACCTGACTTTATATAAAGTTGACAAATAACCAACACAGTTGCCTAGAATGCACAAGGAACTAGCTTATCTCTAGTTTGTGAAGAGGGGTAATGGAAATTTGACAGAACAATAATACAGATGCCATTACTTTGAGCAAGTATGGCCATGGGCATTAGCACAAGAAATCTGAAATCTGTTATCCCTCAACAATTATGTAGTCATTAAACATTTCAAACAGGGGAAAGACTTAGTTCGTGTTGTTTTAGTAATATGCATGAGTAAACACACAGTGACAATATTCAAGTTCAATATGCTGATACACGAACATCCTTCAGGATGAAGAATGCATGTTAGAATTCCATTGCTTAAGGCTGAGAGTGTAGCTTGGTCGTAGACCATGTGTTGAACACAAGCAGCCTCTGGGCTATTGGCCCGCTTCTGAAATAAAATCACAGCAAAAACCTCCTATCTTGTTCCAGACCTCAATTCCTCACTCTAGACGCTAAAAACACATAACCACATTATTTGGTATCATTCTCCCAGACATTAACATACAGTTAGGCTTCCAATAAATCATGCTTTCATTTTAAGGAGCATCAAGAACTGAGTTCCCTTACATGCTAAATCTACCAGGGAAGCCATACATCTTAATGTATGCATACATCTTAATGGCTCGCATACATCTTAATGCTCTTATGTTCCCACCTATGGGCTCTCCAGCTGAGCGCTGGTGTGTATGCATCTCATGGACACTTTAATCCCACACATTTGCACACTGGACTACAGGAAAACCAAAGAAACAAAACCACAGGAAAACAGGAGAACATGATGGTGTATTTAAGAAAGATTTATATTCCCACTTAGCTTTATAAATCAGATGATGTTTCTAAAACATTCTAGCAGTTTTCTCATTGGTCTACATCTTCTTGGCTGGTATACAAAAGCAAACAGCAAAAGATTAAAGAACCCACTCTACAAGATTAGCAATTTACTTTATGGTGGTGTAAATTATTTCTAAAGATGCATCGAGTCACTTTTCAATATGATGGCCATTACAACATTGTAAACACCAACTGTTACTACTTAGCTCGCTCCTTAAGAATGGAGGTGTGGGGAGGGGGAGTCAAGAACACAGAGCTCATTTCAGAAAAACTTCAGCGAACTCAACAATTTTCCTCCATGGTTGATTTTATGGCTGCTGCTACCAAAAGCCATGAAAGGGATATCTCTTAGAGCCCTTGTTTTCATTGAAGGCCTCTTTTCTGGCTCTATTTTGCATCTTTAATCAGCCAAGAGCCTACTTCCTTTAAGTCTTTTAACACTCTCACCTCTTGACCCATAAGATAGCTTCCCTCAACATCCCTACACACTTATGAACAAATTACTTCTTCTCCCTCCTCATTTAAAGTATATTATTATGACTTAAGATGTAAATAGATGTATGTGGCACTATTCCAAACACTTCTATGCTATAGTAGATTGATTTTATGTGTTACTGTATAACGAATTTGGATCTGGCCATTGATGTTCATTTAGCCAGTGGTTGAGAGTGGACAGGATAAAGTAGAGACCTTACATAAAGGTGTCTTAGACATTTGTGAAAAGCAGAGGAAGATCATGCTCTGGGCACTGATGGCCCTCAGAATGTAGCACACAAAGTAAAACCGATCCCAACCAGAAGTCTGGAGGACAGGACAGTGCCGTGTAGCTACTCCCTCTGAATAAGCATTCTCTTTTAGGGGAAGGAAAGAGGCTTATAGAGCTTATGAGGCTCAAGGTCCTCACAAAACTAAAGATTCATAAGGACCCTTCCCATGCTTACATAAACAGTAAGTGATGGCTCTTGAAAAAAGCCTGTATGGTGGAACCACCTACAAGTTTTGCAGGGAACTAGGGTTATAGATTTGTGTTGACACCCATACTAAGGTGGTCTTTTTTATGATTAAGATGCCTAAAATATCCGTTTTAAAATACCCATTTTACAGGTGACCAAACTGAGACCAATTAAATAACTTGGCAAGCCACATGCTAGTGTATGGCACACATAGTCTCGGAAAGCCAGTTGTACAACAGCAGAAGCAGGACTGGTTAGCACATCTTTTTAATATGAAGAGCACTATCCAATCACTTTATGCAATGCTAAACTCCACCCAGGTCTTGATTCACTGTAATCTCTTGCTGCCACCTCTGTTGACTCCACTAAACACCTCTTAATGGCTGATCCCAAGGAAAGCTACTGAACTCCAGCCATCTTAATGTTCTGCTGCAATAGGCAGATGAGTAACCTCCATACTTTCCCCTTAATATCTGAAACTCTGTTTTCTCATTGTCTTTATCCTTCTCTGTCTATGACCTCCTGGATTCTTTTCTTTGTGACTGTAGCTCCCTTTTGCCTATCTCTACTCTGCTTTCCATTTCTCTGTCTGCCTGGTAAGCTACTGTCACTTCCCTTCCTTTCTTACCATGAGCTTTCTATGCATCGTGAATTTTGATAGCTAATTAAGAGTCATCAGTGAGTATACCTGATGGAGTCTGTGCATATAGCAGGTAGGAATCTATCAGCGAAGGCAGTCATGCAAACAAAACAACACTAGAAATGGTTTCCTGTGCTCTAGATTATAAAGATACAAACAACATTGTCAGGCTTGTATGTGGTGTTAGAAGAACCTGAAAAGGAAAAAGAGACTCTACCTAGACTAGGGCAAAAAATTCTGCCTCAGAAATATGCCAGAATCCACTGAAACAAGGTCCAGCCAAGAGGATGGAATCATCTATGCAAAGCGAATGAAGCTAGGTGGACCTTGACATATTCAGAAGAAGAATGTAGAGCCCAGTGGGCCCTGGTAGAATTTTGTTTTTTATTACAAAGTCAATGGACTTTGGACTCAGCTTCTAGTAGTCTTCTGAACCTGTATGATTGAAGTCTGGGTTCCCTCTATATATTTCTGTACCATTGCGCACACTATTTATGGAAACACTATGCATAATGAAATTTTTGTTTCTTCATTTGCTATACAACTAGTGATGGCTCCATGTCTCCATCCTTGGAAGAAACATTTATTCTAGACAAGACTAAACTCAGTTACCAATGTCTGATAAAGCCAGTAAATTTAGAGGCTTGGGACCTTGGGACACAGGACCTAGAAATTTCAGAGACAGTAAAAGAGGAAAAAATCCAAGTCAAAGAAATTGATCTTGCATGGCTAACCACAGCAAATTCTAATTCTTATCATGCCAGCATCAAACATGAATATGGCAAGCAACTGGTCAAAGAGGAAGTGGTTCTGCCCAGTGACATCAAATTAAATTGCAAAAGCCCTTTTCTCAGGAATAAAACTTATGCTTCTACAGCTGACTTCTGGTCATTCACCTCCTCTTTAAAAATCAATTCCCGGAAATCAATCTGTTGATTCCTCAGAAAATTGGGAATTTACCAATTTTCTCTACCTGTAGACCAGCTGTACCACTCCTGGGCATATACCCAAAAGATGCTCCAACACATAACAAGGACATGTAATCCACTATGTTCATAGCAGCCTTATTTATAATAGCCAGAAGCTGGAAACAATTCAGATGTCCCTCAACAGAAGAACGGATACAGAAAATGTGGTACATTTACACAATGGAGTATTACTCAGCTATTAAAAACAACTTCACGAACTTTCTTGGCAAATGAATAGAATTAGAAAATATCCTCAGTGAGGTAACCCAGACCCCAAATGACATACATGGTATGTACTCACTGATAAGTGGATATTAGTTCAAAAGCTGAGAATATCCACAACAGAACTCAAAGACTACATGAAGCTGAAAAAGAAGGAAGGCCAAAATGTGGACGTTTCAATCCCACTTAGAAGAAGGAACAAAATAATCACAGGAGGCAGAGGGAGGGAGGGAGCTAGGAGAACAGGGAGGTGGAGGGGAAAAACAGGAGGGCAAGACTAGGTATGGGAAGAAACAGGAGAGAAGTCCAGAGGGCCAGGAGAACAAATAGAAATGAGTAGCAGTGGGGATGGGGAACTTGAGGAACCACTAGAAAGTCCCAGATGCCAAGGATTCACGAGGCCCCTAGGACCCAACGAGGATGACAGCCGAAATACCCAACAGCAGGGAGATAGAACCTGAAGAGACCACCTCCAGTAGATAGACACGGCACCCAGTGAAGGGATGGTGTCACCTACCCATCTAAATAGAATTCTCTCTGTCTAAAGGAAATGCAGGGACAAAAGCGGAGCAGAGGCTGAAGGAAAGGCCATCCAGAGATCACCTCACCTAGAGATTCATCCCATTTGAAGACACCAAACCCTGACACTATTGCTGATGCCAAGAAGTAGGTACTGACAGGAGCTTAGTATGGCTGTCCTCTGAGAGGCTCTGCCAGCCCCTGACTAAGACAGATGCAGATACTCACAGCTGCCTATTGCACTGAGCCCAGGGACTCCAACGAAAGAGTCAGAGCAAGGTCTGAAAGAGCTGGAGAGGATTGTAGCCGCAAAGGAAGAACACTGTCAATTAAGCAGAGCCCTCAGAGCTCCCAGAGATGAAACCAAAAACCAAAGAGTATGGGTGGGTCCCTGGCTCCTGCTACATAGGCAGCAGAGGACTGTCTCATCTGGCATTGATGGGAGGGGAAGAGCTTGGTTCTATGGAGGCTCAATGCCCCACAAAAGTAACATGCTAGAGGGGAGTGATGGGAGTGGGTGGGAAGATGGGGGAGCACCAACTTGGAGGCAAAGGGGAAAGGATGAGGTAGGAGGGATTGTGGAAGGAATGGGGAATAACATTTGAAATATAAGCAAATAAAGTAATTGATAAATAAAAAATAATAAAATAGAAATCAGTTCCATGTGTGTACATTCCTGACCATAACCTAACCCTTTTATTCTTTTTCAAAACGAACTTTTTCTTCGTTTTCTGAAGAATGAAGGAGTTAGACTATCTACACAGCACTTATGGGTAACTATAGTGATATATATGTATATATTCTGTCTGTTTCCCACAACAAAAGCCTTTAGTGGTAGGAGCAAGGATCTTGCAGTGTTACAACGCCAACATAGTGCTGGGCTCTTGAACAATACTAGTGAACAGTTGAAAGGAAGGTTGATTAAATTAATGAAGAAAAGAGGAAGCCACTTTTTTTCAAGTATTCATCTCTTCTTCTCTCTGGTGTTTGTTTTCCTCTACAAGGATGCTTCTGATATTTTGGCTTAATAGAGAATTTTAAATCCTGTGATTTTATTCAAGCTTTTCTGTAAATCCATATCACTACGTTTATCTGGGAATCCTAGTTTTCATCACAGGATCAAATGATCCAGGTCTAGAATCTGTGCTATGCCCCAAACCAGCTTATATGCTGATGTCCTAGCATCCATGAGAAGCATGTTAGACATGAAGTCTTAAAAGAGTTAACTAAGGTTAAATGAGGTCCAACAAGGCAGGTGTTCTCATAAAAAGGGAGAGAAACACTAGGAATGTATATACCACAGGGAGAAAAATAAAGCCACCTGAAACCAAGGAGACAGATCAATCTTTGGGGATAAAATGCCCACTCACACCATAAATTCCATGAGATGCAATGAGAAACTCTGATCAAGCCTTTTTAAATCTAAATCTACAGGAAAGTATCCAAGAAAGAGAAACCAACAGCTATCGTCTTCCTGAGCCTTGGTGGTTTGAGTTGTATTTCCTGAGCCTTAAAATCCATATAGTACATATTATGTTAAACAAAATCTAGTCTCTTGGGGTCTGTGAGTCTTCAGATGCTGGCTCAGTGTGGTAGTTTTCTCATCTCCTGTAGAAGATAAGGACTTGGATTTTTATCAATAGCAGAGCAGGGTGCCACTGCAGGGTTGGAAATGGAAAGGAAAAAAAAAACCTGGAAAGACTGAAAAACCAATCCTATCTCCTTAGAGAACAAACACATCTGTAGAATAAAAAAAACTGAAGTCGACAAAGCTAAATTTCGAGGCTCTTAGATTCTCCAGATGTGGAAAGAGAAGGCCAACACTGGAACAAAAGAAATCCTGATGGCAAGGGCCCTGCAGGTCATACGTTTAGAGTCGGAATTGGAAACCCTTTTCTGTGCAAGGACAGACAGTAAACAGTTTAGACTTTGCAGATCATATCCTTTATTAGAACTGCATAACCTGATCTTCATGGTAGCAAAGCAACACTATGTAAACTAACAAGTATAAGTATATTGCAGTAAAACTACACTGGCCCTCATTTGTTGCCCTCTGGCTTACACAGAAAATAAGCTAAATGTGGAAATAGACAGGATGTGGGAACTGAGGATAATTCAAGGTTCTGTGATCTTCATGTTCTCCACATTTGGTTCTAGAACTGTAAACTCAGTGAGTCACAGCATGTCAGGGCATAAAAGAAATTCATGAAAGTTGCATTCTTTAACTGGGTACAGTGTTTGGGAAGGTCTGCCCTCCCCATGGCTGAATGACATGGGCAATACTAGAATTTCCAACTGTGCTTCAGTAGTGACTTTGTTACAGTTTTCTTTTCTTGCCTCTGAGTATAAGGACTCCTTTCTTCTGGCATTTAAATCATCACTTTACATATAACAAAGATAGCACATTTAATATATATTACTGTACATCAGCAATGTATCCTACGGCCACCGAGAGACTCATTCCCAACTGAGGAACCTTTAGGTATTATCTGTGTTTTACACATCCCCCAAGCCAATTTTGTGCTTCTGATTATTATTTTCAGATATGATATTTTTAAGTAGTTGTGAAACATACATCCGCCTTCTTTTTCTCTAAGGATTTTTCACTTTCTAATCTCAACAGTGTTCTTATGTTAAAAGCATCATGGAGAATTTATTCAAGCCAAGCACTGAAGCGTGGCTTATTCAGCCTCATGACAAGAAAAGAACACATCACAGACATGCATTATCAGAATACAACTACAGTCAACTTCAACCAAAGACAAAAGATTTGCACTAAAAAAGCCATCAAAATATCTTAGGAGACTGCTATGCAAAACCAGAAACCACCCAGAGAAAAGGTTAGAATAAGATATGCCAAATCCTCATAGGGGCTGTCTTTTGAAGGTAAATCCATGGATAATTTTTTCCTTTTTCTTTTCAAAGGAGATATAAGATAGGCCCACGATGACAAATGTTTTAAAATGTTAATTTAAAATAGGGTAATATTGCTGTGCTGCATACTTTTTCAAAATTATTCATGCATTTCTAATATCATCTTGCTCTGTACAAGGATTAACTAAATTAGACTTTAAAAAAACTTTATGTATCCAAATTTTACTTCCTGGTTAAGCATACAATATTGCTATGAAGCTAAATACATTATTATTTTTTCTCCATGACTAATCAATGGTTTGTCTTTGTCTAAATATATCCAGGCACTAAATTCACCTCACTTTGCAATTTCTAACAAAACTCTCTTTTCTTTACTCATCTCTGAACAAATAAGCCTAGCATGGGATCAGGTTGCTACCTGAATTTCAAATGTATAGTCAGAATGCTATTTCAACATGGTTTCTCTCTTCTTGCTTTTTCCAGGGAATCTTCAACCCATAGATCCCTCCCTAAGAACTGAAGTTCATATGTCACAAGGAAGGACAAGAAGTCATCTCGTACACAACACGACCAGACCCACAGCTGAATCGTTGTTTGACTGTTGGCTTGCCCAAAAAGGCCAGTTCAGCAATAGCAAGCTCTCAGCCCCATTGCCACTCTAATAATGAACTCTTGGGTAGATGCAGCAAGGGAGCAGAGGGAGCTGGTGGGAGTGGAAAGAGACAGCTGCATCCTAGCCCTTGGGGATACTCCTCCAGTCTAACTTTAAAAAGAGCCAGTCAGCAGAAAGGAACAGATGGGAAGGTCTCTGGGATCAGTCAGCAGATTGTATGCTGGAATTCAGAGCCAAAGAACTACAATCTTCTTGTACAAGTACACAGAAGATTCCTAAGGCCACCAGGTCTGCACTCCATACAGTCTTTTCCTACATGCCTTTTCCAGATTGGTTTCCCTAAAAATCATTTCCTTACTTCAACTATAAGAAGATATGTGCTTGTCCCAAGAAGTTCTATAAACAGAAATACATTCTTGAAAGTGAATGTGTTATTGGAATGCCCACTTTTGTCAAATGGACATGAAAGGTTGTTATGAAGCTTGGGTTTTATCCTACACCCCATTATATATTGTTCAGAAAGCCTTAGACTGTTACCAAGATGTGAACTGAATCAACTGTTACTCAGATCATCTGGTAGGCACCATATGTTCTTCTATGTATTAAAATACATCAGAAAAAATCATAAATTTAGCAGAAAAATATCTCTGTTTAAACAAATTCTCTTTCATGATGAAAACAACAATATATTCATTTAGGTCATTGACATTTATGGAAAAACATGATAAAACACATTTTGATATGAAAATAGCTGAAAGCAGGTAAAGAGAATGAACTAAGACATGGATGCTGGACCCAAGGGTTATAATTCAAATGTGGGACTTTCTCCAGGTAATCAACTCAAGAAAAAAAGATCCATGTAGTATCATGTCAAAAGACCTCCTCCCTTCCCCTGAATTTAATTGCTCAGTTCATGAGAATCAATGAAAATTACTAACAAACACCTGGAGAGAGGTTCTGTCTTGTAGCTTCTTGTACCCTGTTTGAGAATGTGCCTAGAAGGTGTGCTTCAGAGGTCTTGCTCATTGGAGAAAGCTTTGATTCTCCTTTCATGCTTAACTATTTAAAGCGGGCTCTTCCAAGAGGTATAGAGAACCAAACACATCAAATATTAGAAGATAACGTTAAACCTTATCAAACTGTAGAGTGGGGTTGGGTGCTTTGCAGAAATAAATATACGAAGAGAAGTAAAGCTCAATTAAAATATAAAATTATTCTCAATAATATAAATGAAATGTTGAAAGGTCTATTACATACGCAATATATGGTATTAAAACTTTTCAGAAAGCAAAACAAACAAACAAAAAGAGATGAAATTTTAAAAACAGCTGTAGAAATACCGAATGCTAAAGAAACTAGAAATGAAAATATGAAAACAGGAAACAAAGTTAAAAATCGTTGAAAAATAGCAAACAATTTAAAAAATAGGAGTCAGTACAAGAAACTTACTATCCCAAAACAGAAGACAAAGAATTGACAGGGAGAAAAAACAGACAAAAGAAGACCAAATAGATAATTAAGATGAGCTCAGAAATGAATGTCATGTTTCCAATTTCAAAGATCCATATACATCACACAAGAGATAAAAACAGACTTGTATCGATGTGCAGTCTTATGAAATCCCTGAACATTATGATTATAGTGAACATTTAATAATTTCAAGAATATATATATATATATATATATATATTACATATACATGATATACATGATCAAGAACCCAAATGGTTTCAGATTTCTTTTGTTTTCAAGACTGGAAATAAGATACTAAACCCTTCAAAACTGTAAGGGAAGAAAAATTTCAACTTAAAATATTAATCACATGATTAGTTAAACACAAAGGGAGCTCTCTTTGAAGAGCAGGGCCTCTGATGCACACCTCTTAGTCACCATCCCAGGGTACAAGAAGGTAGGGGATGCATTCCACCAAAACCAAGGGGAAAATAAAATACATGATCCAGGATTCTTGAACAGAGATCTAACCCTGAGACTTCAAGAAAGTGCAAATCACAGTTTCTGGCAGAGAATATCTATCTGTACTTGTATTTCAAATATTTATTATGCTTTATTACTAAAAAATTAAAACCCTGCTTGGAAGTATTAACCCAAGAGGTCACTTTGTATCTAACTGTAAAAAATGCAGTGCTTCAGGATGGTTCCTTAATCTCAGATTCTGTAAGATTAAGATGAAAAATGACCTAACAGCTTCCATGCTACAGAAAATAGAAGTAAACGCTGGTGGAACATTAGTGGATCACTAGGTAAAGAAGACTAACATGAAATTCCAAAAGAATGAAATATGTGGAAAACCTTATAGGAAATGGATAAATACATTGAAATAAGGGCAGAACATCACAGAGATAAACAAAAACAAAAACAAAACAAAAACCAAAAAACCCAAACAGGGAACAAAAGCAGTAACTGAATGAGCAGATGAGAATAAGTGGGGAAGGAGACCTGGAAAGCCCATTTCTTCAGTTACCTTGAATACTGTCCTACATCACAGAGACATGCCATACCAACCAAATGAAACCACATTCTTTTTTATTCTTTGTCTTCCATTAATTTATTTATTTACTCACATTACATCCAGATTGCACTCTCCCTCATCCCAGTCCCCCCTCAAACAGCACCTCCCCCTCCTACCTACCCCACTCCTCTGAGGAGGAGCTCCCTGCTCCAGGTACCTACCCACACTGGCAACTAAATTCACTGTAAGACTAGCCATATTCTCTCTCACTGAGGCCAGACAAGGCAATCCAGTTAGCAGAACAGGATCCATAGGTATGCAACAGACCCACAAAACTTTTGACCCAAAACATTCCCTGTCTAAAAGAAACAACGTTCTAACCAGTATGCTTTTCAATGCCTTTAGCAATGACCACTAACACACCATAGCCCAGAGCAAACAAAGTGATGACACCTTCCAAGATTTGGACAGTGTTTCTTACTGCATCATTGGCTTCATGAGGTACTCTGGTTAAGGAGTAGGTACAAAGTTAGTTAATCAGCCCCTTACATTCAAAAGCATGTAAATAAATGCATTAATATTTGTATTATTTTTATTAGCAACTATTATGATTTACTAGACTAGCTTGTGCTGCTCTAGGTATAGGTAGTTGTTTATAAAGCCCAAAGAATGCTAACCCTCCTTGGATAAGATACTTGATATTTCTGGGAGCAGATACTTTTAGTAGCAGCAAAGCAGGCACTGAAGTTACTCAAAGGAGCTAGAATCCACAAACCATCATTTTCTACCTTGCTGTGGCCTCAGAGAAATGTTTAATTTCTCTCAGAGTGATTTTTTTATGTAGAAAATGGAAATAATATTAAAATCAATTTCATCGGATTATTAAGAACTGCTACTGGCCATCAACCAGGGCTTACTGGAGAAAGAGCATCCTAGCTGCTAATATCATGTGCCTAAAAGCTGATCTGAGTTTTAGGTGTTGTTTGAGGGGGGACTGGGATGAGGAAGACTGCAAATCTGGATGTAATGTGAATAGATAAATAAATTAATGGAAGACAAAAAATAAAAAAAAGAATGTGGTTTCATTTGGTTGGTATGGCATGTCTCTGTGATGTAGGGACAGTACTCAAGGTAACTGAAGTTTTTCTCTGGACTATGACTTCTAATTTGTCATTTTATGATGTTTTTCCTATATGAGTACTATGAGGATTTTAATATTCACGAAAAAATAACTTTTAAAGTTTAACCTTAATTTAGTTCTGCTATTCAGAAGATTTTGTAATGTAGATCAATTACCGAAAAGTAAAATTTAAAAAGTTAGAAAAGAGAAAGTTTAACCCGCCATCCTATTGAGCCATCAACTAGACTTCTTTCCACTGTCACAAGATCTCCGGTTGCTCTGCCCTTAATTTAAAGCAAATTCTGGATCCATTTGAAATGATAGCACAAATTCTATAGACAATTACTGTTAATATAACACTTAAAAACGTATCCAAAGTGGGCTCTATGCCACCCCTTCCACAGAAGCCACAATAAAATGAAATCAGGCCGCTTCTAATCTCAGCTCTGCCACTGGCTGATGTGACCTTGAACCAGGGACTTCATACAATTATTTACAGAATGGAACCCTGAGTTCTGCTCGGCAGCCAGCTCAACATCCGTAGCTCAAACACTGGAAGGCTCTGTGCGGTATGGAGCCAGGCTGTGTGATTTTAACGATAGTTTTGGGGTAAGCCTCAGCAAACACGTGGGTGCCAAAGCTACCAGCTATTGAGTTTCAATTTAGAAACTGGCCAGGCTCTCTACAGTCACAAAGAGGCAGGAGTGCCGAAGAGCTACTTAGCTTAGCGGTGTTAGGGAAATCTCCTGCTAACGTACAAACATGGGCATGGCCTCAAAACTCTGGAAACCCAAATCTTACTCAGGCTGAAAGCAGGAAGGTGCCCTGGAAAGAGAGGGAAATAGAGACCGGCTTTCTATCCAGGCCAAACTGTAACCGGGTTTAGTTGCAACCTCGCTTTCACCTTTCCTTCTGCCGCTATCCCTATACCCCCTTGTTTCCTTTATGCAACCTCAGGCAGTGGGATCAGCGTGCCCCCTGGAAGTGGATCCCAATGGCTGACAGAGCCACTCCTAAGCCACAGCACGAAGCTGACCCTCCACACAAAATGGGCCAAACTGAGAAGTCTCCTCTCCTCCTGCACCTGAGGATAAGAAGCCTTCTTGTCCCTTCCATGTTCTACATAGTTATTGCAGAAGAAAGAAACAAGAAATTGCCAAAACTCTCAGACAGAGAATTAAAAGAACTGTCTGCTCTTTCAGAGGTGCGAGGTTTGACTCCCAGCACCCACGTGGAAGCTTACAATCAATCAAATCTAGTTCCGGAGGATCTGATGCTCTCTTCTGACCTCCTGCAGTACCGTGCATGCTTATGGTGTACAGACATATTTGTAGGCAAAAAATCCATAGACAAAATAAAATAAAATATAAAATAATGTGTAGGTGATTATATCTTAATCTTATATTTCCCAAAGTATTTTCTCTTTTTGTAAAAGATTTATTTTTTATTATATATAGTATTCTGGCTGTATGCCAGAAGAGGGCACCAGTTCTCACTATAGATGATTATGAACCATCATGTGGTTGCTAGGAATTGAACTCAGGACCTCTGGAAGAGCAGCCAACACTCTTAACCTCTGAGCCATCCCTCCAGCCCCATCCCCAAAGTGTTCTTAGGTAGAAAATGAATGATGATTTCCTTAGTTCCAACGCCAGCCCACTACTTAGCTGTCCATCGCTGTGTGACCACTGGCAAACAAGCTACTGTTTTATATTCTTTTCATCGTGCACATGAGGATAATAGTCATCCCTAATACGAAGATGAGTGAGTTCATGTATGACATTTAGAACAACGCATATCGCATATCGTATCACTCAGAGATTAACATTTTAGTAGCTACCAATGTATTTTCCAGTTACAACATTCCTTATCTAATCCCATCTATCCTTCCAAAATTATCAGTGGCTTTTCTTTTTAACCTTCTCTCCCTCTCTCTCTCTCTCTCTCTCTCTCTCTCTCTCTCTCTCTCTCTCTCTCTCTCTCCTCTCTCCTCTCTCCTCTCTCCTCTCTCCTCTCTCCTCTCTCTCTCTCTCTTTCTTGAATCTTCAAATGCTACTGTACTGCCTCATTAAGTCATGCACCCTTAGAAACGCTTTCAAGTATTTCCTACCAAAACCAAACCCTCCATTTCAACTTGTTTCAAGTCCAGGCACAGACTCTTGTCTTCTCTGGCCATGTTTGTGATCCATTTGACACTGATCTTGCTCACTATAGCTAATCCCTCTTTCCACACTTTCTTCTTCCCATTGCCATCCAAGCACATCAAGAAGAATTTCCTTGTACGAGATTATTCCCCAGTAAGTCAAGTGCTGGGCCTGCAAACATAAGGCCATCAGTTTGATCCCTAGAATACATGTATTTAAGAAAAATAGCCAGGCAAAGTGGTGTGGTTGTAAACCCAGCCCTGTGGAGCCAGAGACAGGAAGATCCCTTGAGCTTGCTGCCTAGCCAATCTAGCCTAATTGGTAAGTCCCAGGACAATTAGAGAACTTGTCTCAAAATACAAGGTAGATGTCTTCCGAATAAGATTTGAAGTTGGTCTCTGCACATACATTCACACATGTGGGAACACACATCCACACTGAATAGTTTTGTTCTTTGATGCCTACCAATATCTTGAGCTAGCAAGACAGAAATTTGCTTCTCTATTTAACATCTAATCCTTTTGTTCATTGGCAAAGCCTGTGGGCAGGTCCCATAACAAATTCACTGGTTGTCATCATTGATTCACATCATGAGTGATTGACACTGGACATGGTAGACGATTCTCTACCATGATCATATTCATGACCTATTCATTGACCATTGGCTGCTTCTTCCTGCCTCTTGAAAATTTTCCTCACCCCTCTGAAACACTGCAGTCACATGCTGCTCACATCAGCATCTACTACTTTGGCCCACATAGTGCCTTAAATGTGTGTCGAGAAGAATGTGAGAAAGGCAATGTGTGAACATATGGGTAAAGGCGTTTGACAGGGAAGAGACATGAGCAGACAGAAGAAACTTAAGATCTGTTGTGATCCTAGGAAGAGAAATACAAAGATTTCTTAGCAGTGAGATTTGGTCCTGGAAAGAGGGCACAGTCTTTTTGGAGGGCCCTGAAGCCAAGGAACTTGGACTCCATTGTATTGTCAGTGGAGAGCCCCTGAAGAGTTTGAATTAATTATATATCTGTTCTTCCTTACAATTAAATAACCCCAAATCCAGGATCTTTTTTGCCCTAAGCAACATTTCTAACACCTGCCTTTCCTGTTCTTTCCCCAATCCCATGTCTATTATTTTATTATTACCTTATGTATTAATCTGTTGCTCTGATAAAAATTCCATGATCAAGGCAATTTAATCAAGAAAACAATTATTTGGGCTTACGGTTCTAGAGGAATACGGGTCCATCAAAGTATGGAAGTGGAAGGTATCAACAACAGGAAGCTGAGAGTTCACATTCTTTACCATAAGCATGAAGCAGGGGGAACAAACTGGAAATGGTGGTATTTATTTAACCTCAAAACAAATCCATGATTCTAAGTGCCAGTGCTTACTTACCAAACCTGGATCTCCTTATATGGTCAGTGAGAAATGAATCATAAGCAGGCATGGGTTGGAGGTGCCTCAGCAAGACTGAGGCCGAAACAAGTTTATTCCAAGCAATCAGACTTTTTATACACTTATCAGAAACAGAATAAAATGGTAGTTTCCAGGATACAATGACGTTTGCAAGCTATACAAGGTGCACAAGATTAATGCTTAAGCCTAACTGCCCTGTCAAATTTCTACATGATTCATTGACCACCAAGAGACACCGAGAATAAAAGGGGAGCCTGAACACTTCACTGCCTGAGGGAGTACCTCCATTTCTTAGAAACTGAAAGGCTCACATTGGCTCAGGAGCCACAGACTCCAACCTGAAAAATCTATGACACATGCCTCTCAAGGCAGCTATGCCAGGCCAACTCCTTGATTCCCCAAACCCAGTGACATACTTCCTCTAGCAAGACTGGACCACCTAGACGTCACCAGAGAGCAACACTAACTGGAGACCCTATGTTCAAATGTGGAGACTATGAGAGATATTTCTCATTCAAACCACCACATCTTATTACAGCTTCTCCCCTATGTTTTTGATTTTGATTTTTGCCTTCCTATACTATGACCAACCTTTCCATTCTAGTTAAACAACAATGACCTCTAGGGGCATGCTAGGTGGTGTGAGCTGCATAGTGACTTGCTCTGTTACAAAGAAAGGGTGCAGTTTGCTCTCATGGCCTCCTATTCCCAGGTTCCACTCTTTTGGATATATTTAAAACATGAATCTTTCTGTTGGTTTTACTTTTTCTTTTTTCTTTTTGGAGACAAAGTCACTATGTAGCTCTGGCCGTCCAGGAACTCACTAAGTAGACCAGCTGGCTTCAAACTCACAGAGATCCACATCGGATCACAGAGACCAGATTGGCATCTGCCTCCCGAGTGCTGGGATTAAAGTTATGGGCCACCACACCTGGCTAGAGCATGAATCCCTGAGTGAACTAATATCCAGGAGGGAAAGTCTCAATGACCCTAGAACCATTTATACCACTAGGTGCCATTCATGAGGTACAACCTATAGAAGGTGCGTAAGTATCTATCATCCAAGAAAAATAGTAATTTTCACTAATTACAGGCTCGATGCACAAGTGACCTTGGATGTAAACCATGGCAATAAAAGACCAGACACAGTGCTCTGTATGGAAGGATACAAAAGCATGGTGAGCCAGAATCGCGACAATTGATTAGAGATTTGGTCTAACAACTTAGAAGAAATATCCACATGGCAGAGTACAATTAATATCTTATTTTTTTTACTGTCCATCATAAATTACTAAGGTTTCTAAAAGACAATTAGTAAATGAAAGCCAGATTATCAAAATGGAACATGCGAAAATAAAAACAACACAATGTTAGGAAAATGCAAAGACCTTGAAATCTGGCAAGTATTCTCACAAAGCCCACATTGGCTGAGAAGTAGTGGTGTAGATTTATAAAGAGTGCTTTATTATGAGTCCAAATTCCCTCAGTACTTAGATTGTGAGCGGGGGATCAACCATATCACATATGAGAATCCGGGAGAGACTATTTGTGACAATGCAGCCAACTCACAGCAAGAGTACCAAGTAGTTTGGAGACAGCAATAGCATGAAATGACCACCAAGAATTACAGCCATGGTGAAAGAGACCCAGTGAGAACCTGGAAGTTAGGCAGTATGTGCTGCAGAGGGTGGAGCCAGAGAAGTGACCCAAGCCCTTGGGAGGAGCTCAGAAGATCTCAAGCACATCACAGACACTAGATATTGTGTTGTTTACACTGTTGGTGAAACTTTTAAAGTTGTATGTTTCATATTGTGAAATCGGTATTAACGTGCTGTCTTGGGAATAAAAGAGGAAGGAAAGGTTCTAAGTGAAAAGTGATGTGTTTACGTGTTAAGTTGTGATGGCTAGTCACTCAGCTTGACAAAAGGAAGAATCATTAAAGAGGAAGGAACCTTACTTGAGAAAATGCCTCCAGAAGATCAGGCTATAGGCAAACCTATAGAGCATTTTATTAATTAGTGATTGATCTGGATGAGGTCAACCTTCAGATGGTAGCTTTGGTGCTATCAGAAAGCAATGGGGATCAAGCCAGTAGCAGTATCCTTCATGGCCTCTGCTTCAGCCCGGACTCCATGTTCTTGTCCTGCCTTTGATGATAAACTGGTATACAGAAATGTGAGTGAAATAAACCCTTTCCTCCCCAAATTCCTTTTTTGTTATGATGTTATATCACAATAGTAACCCTAAGAAAATCCATGCAATAGCCCATGGCTGTAGCTAAACTCAGATTCAAATCTACTGCCAGACCTACTTCCTAGCTAAAAATATCAAGCTTTTGCAGGCCAACAAAATACTGTGCTTACTGCATTAATGAACAGCTGATAAAAGACTCAATTCTCATTGCAAAATATAAGGCTGTACCCTTCCTCAAAGGGCTTTGCCCTATCCACTGTAAAAACAGCAAACCTTGTTGTGGGCCACAAGATGAATTTCAACTCTTCTACAGGCAGAACTAACTCATCTTAGCAGAAAAGATTATCCTTTCATATACTGTGAGATGTTTTCTTCCTTTTCTAACTAAATTTGATTTTTGCAAAACCTCGATTTTTACTTTATTGTTTACTGTGTGAATATATGTGTGTAGGGTTTTGTGCATGTGACAGTAATGTCTAAAGCTGGAATTGAGCATCAGATTCCATAAAGTTGGACTTACTGATAGCTGTCAGCTGTTCATTATGGGTGCTGGGTACCAAACTCCAGCTATCCCCAAGAGCAGCAGATGCTCTTAATCATTAAACTGTTTCTCCAATCCCAGCACTCAGATCTTAAAGCCTCTCAAATCATTTCTTTCTTGTCCGTGTGCTTGCCAAAGTTTCCCCCAAACCAAGTCCACCTTGGCATGTTCTCTACTGATTGCTCTCACAAACACAACATAAGCAAAACTAGTGCCCAGCCATTCATGACTTCTTACAGAACCTACTCAAAAAACATAGATCCTTTCTCCTTAAAATGCTAATGTTGATAACATTTTTAGGAAATATCCAGTGAAGTGTGGAGTGTGTACTTGCCACAGCCACAAAGCTATCCTCTTCTAATCCTACCCAACCAGCATAAATGGGTTAACCTGGGTCTCTTATTTGTATGAGGCCTCCCATATCAGGGGATGATTAAGAAAGAAAACACAAATTCCTGTGAAAGAGCATTGCACAAAGCAAAGCTTCCTCAGAGAACAGTTTGACAGTTCTGTACAAGGCTAAACAATTTTTAAAAATGTGCTAGGGAGAGGATTAATTGTGTGTGTTTGTGTGCCTGTGTGCCTATTTTGTGACCATGTTCACCTGATGTGTATGCATGTGGGGGCCTGAAGTTGACGTCAGGGGTCAGTCTTTCATTGTCCCACTTTCTTTTATTCCAAACATGGTCTTCCACTTAACCTAGAGCTTGTCGTTTCCACTAGGCTGGCTGGCCAATGAACTCCAGAGATCCTGCTGTTTCTGCCCACTGGATCAGTGCTGAGATATCAGATACGGACCACTACACATGGGTTTTATATGAGTGGTAGGGATCTGGACTCAAGCACTAAGACTTCTACAGTAACTACATTTCCACCTGAGCCATCTTCCCAGCTGGTGGATCACTTGCTTTAAGAACATAGTTTATTTGACTTAAATCTACTCTGGTTCACACAAGAGAAAGGAGTCACACAATCTGTAAGCAGATGTTTCCAGTTGTTCACTAATAACAATCACTGACTAGAAACACTCCACATGTCCTGGATAAATGCCAGTATTGCCACACCACAGAATATTGCTTAGGCACCAGTCTTGGATAGCATCAAGATGTACGATGGCATTATGTAACATTCTAGAATTGGAAAATCACAGGTACAGAATCCAGACCGGTGTTTTCAGGGACTATGAGTGAAAGCCATAAATGAACTTTGCCAGGTGTTGGAACTGTTCTAGCTCTTCATTGTGTTGTTGGTTACAGGAATATGTGTTTTCCAAAAGTCTGAAAACTATAAAATTTTACTATGTATAAATCACACTCAAATAATCCAAGTTTTAAAACTTTTAAAATATTAATATGAAATCATAAAGGACAGAACAAGAAATGAATAAGAAATACCTATCTATATCGAGAATGGGAGAATATGAATATAGTTCGAATGAACGCCAGGTTATTGAAAATAATACTGACACAATTGGAATGATACGTCATCTGGAAAGAGAAGGTAAGGAGCTTATTTTATGTCCTCTTCAAACTTATTTTGGCTACAATTATGAGTATTTTGTGAATTCTTAGGACAAAAGAAGAAGCTATTTTTATTTCTTATATAGTTTCTTGATCAGGATTTATGCCACCAGAACAATATCTTTCATTTCACACTAGACTCTTCACAGCCTAGTTGGGAAAGATATTCCCCCCCCCCCGAATATTTTAGGATATTCTATATCACCAAAGGTGTCGCTTGAGGCTTAGAAAGTTCTCATATTTCTCTTCGACATTCGCCATGCCAATGATATTGCCAAATTTCTTCTGCAAGGAGTCCTAACTCTGCCTAATTTTAATTGGGACATTTGTCCCATTCCTCCAGTAGACAATGTCATTTCTGTAGATGTCATTCACATCTCTTCTGTTTTGAAAGATCTGAAATTACTCTTATTTTGCCTCTATATCATGCATCTGAGTGGTGTATGGGAGGGGAGGCAGGAGGGAGATGGACTGGTAGGAAGGCTTATAAAACTGATCTTTTTAAAGTAAGTTTAGGAGAGGAATATTCAGGTCAGTGATGATTTTCTACTGATATCTTTCTGGAACAACAGCTTCTTGTTGTGCAAAGCTATCCTTTAGCCGGGTATGCCTGCTCCCACAGAGAAGTGGGAGAGCTTCATATTACCAGCATGACTGTCATAAGATTATGCCTACTAGCATTACTTTGTTCAAGAAAGGAAAGGCTATCAAGTCTCAGGAGAGATTCAGAAGCTGTTCATTAGGCCCAACTCCTCTGACTTTTCTTTGGTGGTATGGCTGCCCTTAAGTTCCTTCTGCTTCTTTAGATAAATCCTTACCCAAGCTCCTTAAGTAACTCCAAGTAAACTTGGGGTTCACCAAATGCATTTAGAGTAGTAATCATTTCTTTGGTGCCCTTCCTAGGGTGAATAAATATCTTTTCATATCTCCTTAGGAAAAGTTAAGCCAGTCCATGTATATCTTCTGTTGTCCTATAAATACATATTATCTGATTATGAATACATTAGAACATGTTTTCAACTGAAGATGTTTTATAATACATCAAATACAGTTTGTTGGTATCATACCACTTGGATAACTACTATTCTACCAGATACTATGTCACATGGTTTAGCTACATTCCTGAGTGAAGTCAGAGAGCATGATGGAAGTGTAGAGCTTAACATTCAATGAACATTCACTGAGCAACTGCCAGACTGAGTCTTTTGATATTAAAGCCACACTTGTAGTGTGTCTATGAGAGTATGCTTCTTGGTATCCCCATCAGAATAATGGACAAAAGAACCTCAGATTATGTTCAATGCATTGCCCAGAAACACACTGAAAGACGTCTGCACCTCTGGATAGCTGCTTCGTTTATCTAGCTATACAACCTGCATATGTAAAGCCACCATTACTACTCTAGGCCCCACAGTGAAAAACCACAAGATGTGAACGTTGACCAGGACCTGAACCCCACTGTGTCCAAAGACAGCTGAGGACAATCTCCATCAAATAGTCCACAGAGATCTGACAAATCACTCAAGACCTTGGCTGTGCTTAACAAAACGCCACAAATACCTTCCCCAGCAGGCAGGCAGCTGAGAAGCAGCAGGGAGTAAAGGAATCCAACTTGCCAACCTACTCCTCCCTGCCTCAGAGATCTAGGAAGTTGGCTGTGGGAGGCAGTGAGGCGGGCCACCCCTGTCACTGGCAGCTGTGCCATCCTTCTCTGCATGCAGGGAGGCGAATGGTACAAGCAGCTTCTTGCACCCACATTTTAGCAAAACCAGACTAAATATAGCCACAGTTTTTTTTTCTCTTATGAGCCAGTTCAGAGAGGGTGGTACTGCTCCATTCTACTTCAGAACCAGGCAGGAACTAGCATGATTTACAAGAGCAGAGTTTCTCTCACTCGCTCCCTTGGCTTCCAAAGAGTCATACACAAGGTCCAAATGGGCTAGAGAGTGCTAAAGTTCTGCATAGCAAATGACAGTACCCTTAAGAAAAGGACTACACTATAGTAGACTTGGATGCACTTTCTTCTACTTTCTTGTCCATAGGGGGAAACAACCAGACTAATACCATTTGGGAGAAACCCCTTTCAGAAGTACACATTATACATACATACATGTTACATGCCCTTTTCCCTTGACCACACCCATAAATCTTAATGAAAGGCTCACTCAATGCTGCTGCTCCTCCATTAGCCTGTCCCTAAATGCCCCGTTTGTTCTCAGATCTCCCACGTTATCATTGCTTGTAGTTTTATTTAGTACTTACAGCACTCTATTTGGTTTCTCTCTTTCACCAAATTGTTGGTAGGGGAGGAGGAGAAGACAGGGGAACAGAGAGGCTTGGGCCCCGTCCTTATTACCTCAGCTACCATATCTGGCATAATTCTTTCCACAAAGACAACATCTCATGTTCATTGCCAGAAATAGGAAACCTATCTTAAGACCCTCTTTCTCCTAATGAATGAAAGACATAGCATCTTCGGAGTTCAAGGCTTCAGACTGCCAATGACCTCTCTGTGACATGTCACCACAGCAGCAGCCATGACTCAGCTCTTTGCTCATTTGTACCTGTAAAAGTTCCCAGCATCTCCCCATCTCTACCCCAGCCCTTGTTCATTCTGGCCTATGAGAACAGCAAAGCTATTGAGGAAGACAGGGTAAGATGAAAGGGATTAGTAAGGGCTGAGCTATGTAAGGCAACCATGGGATTAGACCAAGCCTTGTTTGAGACAGGCTGCAAGAGCCATGGGAGTGGCAGGGACCGCTGCCACAGCAAGTTTCCTATTCCAGTTTTGAGGCTTCCTTTCTTATTCACGTAGTCACTCCCTAGAAACTTATAGTGGTGAGTAACCAGTCCACCGTTCTTATTTCCAAAACCAGTGATCGACAGGAGCTGATGAGGCAGGTAAGTCAGATCTGATGGGCTAGAAAACAAAATACAATTAAGTAAAAAGAAAAAAAGAAGAGGAGGAGGAAGAAGAAGAAGAAGGAACCTTTTTTGGTGGCATATGTAGTGGAAGAGAACTGGGAACATTTGCACTGAGACACCCATAGTCTCACTGCTTCTACAGGTGGACAGGATTGGGAGTTCTTCAATATGGTGGCCAGTACAGGATTCAGATAACTCAAAATCCCACCCAGTGACTCACTCATCTCTCATCCATCCATTCATTCAGAGAGCACACATAGGTTAGACATAAGACAGAATGGAAAAGTAGTTATAAAAGTCTGGGTAGGATAGTGCAATGGCAGAGAAGCCTCCTTTCCATTGCATGGAGCAGAGGGTTTCATCAGAATGCTTCTGGTCTCTCTCCTCATCCTCTTGCAGGGATAAAAATAGAGGAGAGTAACCTTATGTGCATGCCTGTGGAGCCACAGGGCACAGGCTTCAGCAGGAAGCTGTGGGTCTCAGTTCTGTCTGCTTCAAGGCTGTAAGAATGAGAGGCGGTGCCTCTACAAGAGTAAGGTTCACGCACAGAGCAGTATGAACATGTCCACTGACTATATGACTCAGAGTCTGAAAGGTAACCCAAGATGATGGCTTGTGATAAAGGTGACATTTGTTATTTCACACTGTTGTTCCTTTCTAGGGGCTTAGTTCTCGAACCAAGGTAGGTAGGGTCAGCATTTACTAGCTCCCCAAACCCACTATCCCATGATTAAGACAAGTGTCTATTCTTTTCCTCTTTGCCAGCTGTTAATTAGCCTTTTAAGAGGTTTACTCCAGTAGAACTACAGAACGTGAATACGGAATGAGTGGTAAGACTTCATTTTACAGACTGCTATGATCAATTAAGAACAAAAACTCGGATCATAAATGTCACTTAGAGCACACAGTTTTCCATTTGAAATACTTTTCTGGAGGGGAAGGGAGTTTCTAGTGCTGAAAATTGGAACTCATCGTCTTGTCATTTAAGAGGAGCTATTCTGTTTGCCCTGCTACAGAAGCACTAAAAGCAGGCTGCTCATTCATCATAAAACAAAACCAAAAAAAAAAAACCCATAACAAACATACAAACAAACAAACAATCCACCAAGGAGACAAATCCCTTTCTAGCTCTGGGGAATCATGTGCTTACTCATGAAACAATTGTCTCCTAAGTTCCAGGCACTTCTCATAAAACATAGAGATAAATATAAAACTACCTCTAGTGGATCTACATTTTTGGATCTACATTTTTCCCTCTCCCTATGATAGTACAACTAATTTCTAAATGTCAGAATCACATCAGTGAGTAGAATTGCCTCCATGTTCTACGCATGAAGAGTGGATGACTAGAGATTCTCTCTTTAAAAATATACAACATGGCCATACAACCTCAACACAGTGAAGACTGTAAAAGAGTATACTATCCCATGGTGGGACAGCACATGTGTATGGGAGGGACCAGGTGCAGAAATAAAGCCACTCATAATTCTACCCTGTAATTTGTCACCATTCATTCATTCACAGAGGGTACACCCTGGGCTAAACACAAGATCTAAACATAAGAAACTTAAAAACCTAAGGTAGTTATGTAAAAGTTTAGGCACCCATAAATGGAAAACAAAGCAAAAGCCACAATTAGGACTAATAAAGAGGATGTTCTTAAATTCAGTGTGATATATACGTATGTATGTATGTATGTATGTATGTATGTATGTATGTATGTATCACAGCAGCTATAAAGCAGTAAACAAGCAACACCCCTTTCCATGTTAAATAGGAGCCCACATATTCAGCAAAATGAGTAAGTGCCCTACTTGCAATTATCATTTTTACAAGTTCAAGTTTACTTAAGAGGAGGGTTACACATTATAAAAACCTTCTAATTTGTTACTAATTAGAGAACGTGGCTGGCATGAATAAGTAGAAAGTTAAAGTGTAAAACAGGTGCTAAACGGTAGACCATTTTTTATAGGAGTGGAATGACAGAGAGAATAAGGAACACTTAGAGGTAACCTGTGTTCTAGGAACCCTTCTATAAAACCAGCCTTCTATTACACTGCTTCCAAACAGTAGCACATCCATTTTTATTCTTCCAGGTATTGACACAAAAGCTCAGATGTTATTATATGCCATATTTCCTTTAAAGTTGCTCTGATAGGAGTGAGTTCCAGGACAGCCAGGGTTATACAGAGAAACCCTGTCTCAAAAAACAAACAAACAAACAAACAAACAAAAAAAAAGTTTCGCTGATAAAATTCCTCTTTCCTCTTCTCACTTTTTCTCAGTGAACATGTATAAACTGGTCATTATTTGATCTTGACCTAGGATTCTGTATGTGATGGTCATGTGAGTTAGGACATTCAGCCTCCTGATGGTCTATGGGTACAAAACTCTGAAATAGGATCACTGTGTGCTATCTCCTAAATCTCAAATGAGAACTAAGAGGACAACAGCATCCTCAGCAGCAGATGAAACCAATAGCTTTGAGTCTTCAAACATGAGGGCTGAGGAGTGGGAACTCTTCCTTAAATAAATACCTTAAAACTCCCCTTCTGTGGCATTTGGACACCTAAGAAGGCTTCAGGCATTCTTCTGGAGTCAGTTATAAAAGTTCCACAAGTGTCTGTTGTGCAATCCATAGGCACTTTTTGAGGGCATTCTATGGGACAAGTTCTATGCTACTGCCTGGGAACGTAGAGTTTATGGTCTCAGTGTCCCATCGCTTCAGATTCCAGGGACAGACGTATTGTGGTGGTAAGTGTAGGGTAGACTTAAGCACTGGTTCGAGGGAATATCAGAGCAGGAGGTCCTTGTGGCTTGCAAAGGTAGAAGAGCTGGGAGGTCTGGATCGAGTTTCTAGAGGAAATTATGTCTTTCCTGAGCCTTGGAGGACCTCAGAGAAGTAGCCAGGATGGGACTGCTTCATCCTGAAAGAACTCTTTGCAAAGAACTACCCACAAGAATCCATTCCAGGGAATGTTTAAAACATGTCCTTTACTTCTCTACTTCAGTCCTCATTGTCCTTTAAACCTAGGCACTCTGTTTATTACACAGGCTTTTCAGTCAAGGAAGCCATCAGAAAATAAAACAAGCTCTTGGAAGTCTACGTACAAATTCAAAGCTGTTGTGTTTGTAAGGTCAGGCTTTACTGGTGCAAAACCCACCAGGCAAGAAATATGCCTATTTCTATTCTATACTTCTCAGAGTAAACAGAAAATTATCTTTGAGAAGACTGTGGACTGCCAAATGGGAGGGAGTGTCCCTTACTTTCAGGACACAAAAGAGAAATTATAATTAATGTTACCTGATGGGTAAAGTGGAAGGGTAGTGGAAGATAAAAAGACTTTGTTCTCAAGTTTCAATGATAGATTTATGTTGGCTTTCTGTCTCTGTGGCAGCTCTATCTATCTATCTATCTATCTATCTATCTATCTATCTATCTGTTATCTACCAACTTACCTACATACTTTCCTATCTGACAGAAGGGTAGAGGGGTGTGTGTGTGTGTTGGGGAGGTGGACATTTTTGTTAGCGCCCTTGGGAAAGCTGAAAGTAGAGGCATCTACCTAAGAGGCTCTGATCCTGAGATCACCCAGAGTCATTCTTGAGTTTACAGGTGTTGAGTGTGTGAGCTGGACTCATTCTACTTCAAGTAAAGGGCCAGGGTATTTCATGTGCTGTCTCCTGAGGCAGAGAGGTGAGGCAGAAGCAAGAAACTCTGTGGGTTTTTCTTCTCTGTAGCCTCCAAGGAACCGGCTCATTTCCCCTTGGCAAGCAGCCTGACGTAGCAACCACGCCTTTCCTTTCCTGCTTCAGGTCCCTCTAACCCTAAGTGCACTCGGGTTCCAACCATAATTCAGGAAGTGAAGGTAGACTCCCTTTATAATCCTACACTCATTTCATTTTATCTCATCATAGACGTATGAGACCTCTAATTTGACCTCAGAAACCCTCCTGCTAAACATGTCCCGTTCCCCTCCCCAGCCCCCCACTCCCGGACCTACCCTGAACAAAATGTCTGTGCTCTAAAGTGACATGGAAAACTCCGATCCCTCAAAATTTGCCTGACCCAACTCTTAACCGGAAAGTACAAAAGAGGCAGGGTTGTGCAATCAAAATGGCCAATTCGAAGTCCAAAATTATACAAGGAAATAGGAAGGCAGTCTTCAAAGGAAAGAATTTCCCAATCCAAGCGGCTGGTTTACACTTTCATTCTGTGAACTTTGCTAACCCTGGGCAGGACTATACAGAAACAGGTGTAAAGACAGCCCCATCCTAGGGGCATATCTGCTGCAGCCACTGCTGGGTACACACAGCGAGGGGTCCTCGACCCAATGGTAGTCCAAGCTTCTGGATGACGCACCTGGCTAGAGTCCTTTCCCACGTGTGAGTGGCAAAGGGTGCATCCCCAGCAATGTGGCCACCCAGCCTACCTTGGCTGGAGGGGAAGGGAAAGGGGCAAGTCAGGGCTATTCCCTCGCGCTGGACTTCCCGGTTGTCCACCCATTTCCATCACAAAGCTTAGGACTGGGAGCGCTCTTTCCTTCACCTTCTGCTCTGATGACCTGCTCGCCTACACCTCTCTCCAAGGCAAACGAAGCAGGTGCCTCCTGGCCTTGCAGGGCTCAGGTGAGCGCCAAGTGGTACAAGGGAGAAGGGGCCCGCTTGCCGCCACCCCGTTTTCTTTCCTCCCCACCTAGAGCCGAGCTTCATCAGGGATGTGTGGATTGGAGTGCGCGGGTTAAGAGGGAGCTTAAAACGCCCCAAGCGTCCCTTACCTTCCACAGCCATTCTCTCAGAGCTTGCCTAACGCATGCATAATTTTCTTGGCCGAGGTACTCCTCCTGCCCCGCGCTCCCCCCTCCCCTCGCTTTCGCCTAAATATTCTGCGCTCATCTGCTCCAGGACCAACCTGCTGCGGTCACGCAAAGCGAGCAGCCGGCTCCTGCTCCGCGCGAGGCGGCATGGGAGTTGTAGTCCATTCTTGCACAACTCCCGACTTCCCCCCCCCCCCCCCCCGTCCCCCGCCCGAAGCCTCCCACTTGTCTTGTGCGGCTCGACACCACCGCCAGAGTAAGATCGTATATCTAGATTCTGTGGCATCCGACTGACTACCTTTTCTTTTAGGGTCCCCGGGAAGGAAGCGCGAGAGTGAATGACATTTAGGAGGACTACATCTCCCAGACTGCCGTGCGCCCAGCTTCTTTCAGCTTTGAGAGGAGGACTCTTGATTGAGACCTTAGCTGTCAGTTAGAAGCTCTTGGGCACCTAGCAGTCTTTGGGTGAAAGGTAGCAGGGCAGTGGGCAGCCACTGGGTAGATACCTGGCTCTCTCGGTGGACCACTGGACTCTCGGGCAAGTGAGGAGAGCAGACACGCTGGATGTCTGTGACAGTCCCTCTGGGCCATCATAGACCTACTCCACAAGGTGCAGTTAAAACTTGTCCTCAGACATCCTGAAATATGTGAGGTTGTGAGGAATCCCTTCAGGAGAAACAGCTGACTTCCAAACCTTTTGGTTGTTCTCAGGGTTAAATACCAATGAGAGTGGGGTGATTTTAAAACTCTTTCAAAGATAATATTCTAAAGAGGCTGTTAACGATTACATTACAGGGCATCAGAGCATGAAACAGCTGTCTCCCAAAGTGAGAAGCTGTCTGTCAACTTTCCTGGCTAGGGCATCTCTTGGCTGCCCGTGACAGAGTCTTATAAGTATCACTCTACACAGTTCGTTTCTTTCCACATCTGAACCTATGACCTTCCTGTGGGGCTGGCTGGTACCATTTTAAATAAATAAATAAATAAATAAATAAATAAATAAATAAATAATCATGAAACTCGGACCTGGCAAAATACTGATGAAACTTCTCTGCAGTTTTCTCCTACATTCAAAAATACAGACACAGGTATGGCTGGTTGGGATAAGCAAATGGTGTTGGGAACTTGTTTACATTTAAGCTTTTTTTTTTTGTCCAAAAAGAACTCTAATGAAGTAACTCCAAAGTTCTGATAGTAAACATCGCCACTGACTCTGTGTTATCCCAATCACCAGAAAGACAGTTTTCTTTCCAAGTGAATGTGTGCACAACTATTTTTGTTCTTGTTTCTTGCTTAGTAAGTGCCAGCTTAGTCTTCCTGTGGGGTAATGTAATTGTGTACAGATATTTTAAAATCTACTTTTATGTAAGCATTAAACACCATTGATGTTAGTTTAATTTTGAGTCTACAAAAACACGTGCAAAGCAAACCTAAGCCATTCATTCTAGATACAATAGAGCAAGACCAGTCCAGTGTGGCAAAGTCCAAGAGAAAGCAATTTTCTAACCTAATATGCCATCAAGCATTGAAACTATGGGCAGAACTGAAATCCAGCCTCTCCCTTGGGGCTCAATGTATAAAACACTATGAGAGTTGAGTTTCTCTTTAGAGTGAATGAATGGAACAGAAAGGCAGAGGACAGGCTCTGTCATTGGTGCTTACACACGACTGTACTAACACAGGCACCCAAGTGGCACCTTAGGGCCTTTGAAAACTCCACAGTCAAAGCTTAAAGTCATTAGCTCATTTTCAAACATGTAATGACTTGGGTGATACTAAACTTTTAAAACCACTGAGGTCTACTGTTAATGCAAAAATTAATTTCAGTTCTTTAGTAGAACTAAAATTCTGTTAAGTCTTTAATATCTTTTCACACAGAGATGTCAATTAGTTGTTTTGGTATAAGTAAGATGTGAAGAAAATGCAAGTTTGAAACATATAAATAGTCTATGTCGAACCAGTAGCTGGACCAATTTTATGTGGTTGAACATAGAAGCTTCAATGAATCAGGCATTTTAAATCATGGCTAGTTCCTGGATTCTCGGTGTAGAGGTGAGAACTATTGTCCTCAACAAAATAGCCAAAGTAAGAAGACAGACATAGCTAAATCCTGGAGAGACCACAAGTCATCGAGAATAACATATTGGAAAAATTACTACTATATACAAGAATGCTGGCTACCATTTCTCATCATTGTGCCAAAATATCAGACAGTAGTAGCAGCTTTGAGGAGGAAGAGCTTGATTTGATGACTCACAGCTTCAGGGATGTTGTAGTTCATAGCAGGGAAGGAATGATGTTAGGATTATGGAATAGAGTCTTTGTGTGCAACAGAAAGGAAGTGGAGAGAAAAGGCTAGAATCAGAAAGGGCTACAACCCTTAAATGCCTGCCTGCCACCAACTATCTGTTTCTGCTACCCAGACATTACTTCCTGAAGCCTCCCCAACCTTTAAAATAGAGCCACAAGCCAGGTGCCAACCATTCAAGGTTTGAGCCTATGAGACATATTTCAGATCCAAACAACAAAGGTCTTCCAGGGACTTGATGCTTGATCTGATGGTGAGAAACACACCAAAGTTATAGGGACAAAGTAGAAGACAGGACATTCCTAGTAATGTTTACAACACATGTGCAAGCAGAAAGGAGAGAAAAGACCATGAACTTTCAGGAAGGGTCTAGGAAAAGATGTACCTGTCAAGGTGCTGAGAAACATCCAAGTGCACACATGCCTTGTGTGCTGTCTATAGGGCCCCAGCTCTCCTTAAAAGTAAAAAGAACAAATGAAGAATACTAAATTGGACAGCGAAATGTTCAACTTTGTCCACTGAGAAATTAATGATTCTTTGCATAGCAGCCTACCTGGATCCCTTTTTATAGACTTCTCAAAACATTACTTCTTTTTCATTATCTTTATCTAGTTATTAATTAATCATAGAATGACACCAAAGTGTCTATTGACTGATGTCATGGTCCAAGTAGCTACAATGTGAGCATTTTGCTCATTTCTTATTTACCGCTATTGACAAGTGAAGCTGGAGCCAGAGTGTCCTCTCATGGCTATGGAGACTCAACACACAAATATTAATGCCTTGACCATATGCATCCAGTTCAGCATAGCCTGTGAATTACTGTCTGGATAGTCATTCTCCCCTTCTTTTCTTTCCTTTTTTTATTCATTTTTAAAATTTGTATTTATTCAGTTTACATCCCACTCACTGCTCTTCCTCCATTCTTCCTCTACTTCTCCTCTGTAAGGGTGGAGGCTGCCCTTGTGTATTTCCCAACCATGGCACATCAAATCTCTCCTGGACTAGGTACATTCTATCCTACTAAGACCAGGCAAGGCAGCCCAGCTGGAAGAACATTTTCCACAGAATGCAACAGCTTTTGGATAGCTCCCACTCTAGTTGTTCAGGACACACATGAAGACCAAGCTGCTGTTCAGGACACCTACTACACATGAAAGGGGGTCTAGGTTCAGCCCCTGTGTGGTCTTTCATTAGTGGTTCAGTCTCTGAGAACCCAAAAGATCCAGGTTACTTGACATTTTTGGTCTTCCTGTGGAGTTCCTATTTCCGGTGAGACTCACAATTCTCCCAATTCTTTCTTTATAGTCTCTAAGCTCCATCAACTTTTTGACTGTAGGTTTCTGCATCCCTTTGAGTCAGCTGCTGGGTGGAGCCTCTCAGAGGAGACCTATGCTAGATTCCTGTCTGCAAGCATAACAAAGTATCATTAATAGTGTCAGAGATAGGTGCTTGCCCATGGGATAAGTCTCAACTTGGGACAGTTATTGGTTGACTGTCCCCTCAGTCTCTGATCCATTCCTCATCCCCGTATTTCTTGTAGATAAGATTAATTTTGGGTTGGAAGTGTTGTAGGTAAGTTGGTGTCCCTATTGCTCCACTGGAGTTCCTGCCTGGCCTCTTCAGGTTCTGTATACCCAATGCAGTGAGTCGTATCTAAGAACACTCCACTGATTCTTGGATGTCTCCCCTATTCCAGGCCTCTGTCTCTTCCTCTAGATGCCCCTTGCCTCCTTCCGTGTCAGTTGCAGATTTCCATTGATTATTATGGCCATCCAGCCATACCCCTGCCCCTCCCCACACCCAACCCCTAGCCTCCCACTCCTCTCCTGATCCTCACTCCTACCCAGTTCCCTTCCTCCATCTGCCTTCCACAACCGTTCCATTCCCCCTCCCAAGTGAGTCTCAAACATCTTTGTTGGTACCCTTTTCCCTGTTCAGCCTCCTTGGGTCTGTGGACTATAGCATGGGCATCCTTTATTTTTTTATCAATCATTTTATTCATTTACATTTCAACTGATTTCCTCTTCCTGGTTACCTCTCCACAAAACCCTCATTCCATCCTCCTTCTGCCCACTCCCCTTTGCCTCTATAAGGTTGCTCATCCATCCACTCACTCACTACTGCCTCACTGCTCTAGCATACTCCTACACTGGGGCATCTAGCCACCACAGGATCAAGAGTCTCTACTGATGTCAGATAAGGCTACCCTCTGCTACATATGTATCTGGAGCCATGGACCCCTTTATGTATACTCTTTGGTTGGTAGTTTAGTCCCTAGGAGCTCTGGGTGGTCCAGTTAGTTGATATTGTTCTTACTATGGGGCTGGAATCCCCTTCATTTCCTTCAATTCTTCCCCTAGCTTTTCCAATGGGGTCCCTGGGCTCAGTCTGTGTTGGTCAGATGTTGGTATAATATCTCAGGGAACAGCCATACCAGGCTCCTGTCAGCAAACACTTCTTCATGTAAGCAATAGTGTGGGGGTTTGGAGTCTGCAGATGAGATAGATCCCTAGGGGGGGCAGTCTCTGGATGGCCTTTCCTTCAGTCTCTGTTCCATTTTTTGTTCCTGTCTTTCCAATGGACTCTTTTGTCTATTGAAAGTGTCCTTTACCTTACAGAAGATTTTAAGTTTCATGAGATCCAACTTATCTGTTCTTGATCTTAGAGCTTGAGCCATTGGTGTTCTGTTTAGAAAGTTGTCTCCTGAGCCAAGGAGTTCAAGGATATCCTGCCCTTCCGTGCTATTAGATTTTGTGTATCTGGTTTTATGTTGAGGTCTTTGATCCACTGGAACTTGAGTTTTGTGCAGGGTGATAGATATGGATCTATTTGCATTTATTTTCTACTTGCAGACATCCAGCACCATTTGTTGATGTTTTCTTTTTCCATTGTATGGTTTTGCCTTCTTTGTAAACTATCAAGTGTCCATATGTGAGTGGGTTAATTTCAGGGTCTTCTATTCTATTCCATTGATCAACCTGTCTGTTCCTATATCAATATCACTCAGTTTTTATTACTATTATTCTGTAGTATAGCTTGATGTCAGAGATGGTTATACCTCCAGAAGTTCTTTTATTGTTCAGGATTATGTTTGTATGTTGGTGAAAATTACATTGAAATCTGTAAACTACTTTTGGTAAGATGGCCATTTTCAGTGTTAATCCAACCAATCCATAAGCATGGATAATCTTTCCACCTTCTGACATCTTCCTCAATTTCTTTCTTCAGTAATTTAAACTTCTTGTCATATAAGTCTTTCACTTACTTGGTTAGACTTACACCAAGATATTTTTATATTATTCTTGGCTATTGAAAAGGGTATTCTTCCATAATTTATTTCTTGGTGAGTTTATCATTTTCATAAAGGAGAGACACTGATTTCTTGGAGTAAATTTGCTATCTAACCACTTTGATGAAGGTGTTTATCAACTGTAGGAGTTCTTTAGTAAAACTTTTGGGGTTATTTATGTATGTATACTACCATATTATCTACAAATAGCAATACCTTGAGTTCTTCGTTTCCAATTTGTATCAACTTTACCTCCTATAGTTGGCTTATTGCTCTGGCTAGAACTTCAAGTACTATACCGAATAGATAGGGAGAGAATATGCAGCTTTATCTTGTCCCTGATTTTAGCGAGATTGCATTGAGTTTCTCTCCATTTATCTGGATGTTGGCTATTGGCTTGCTGTATGTTGCTTTTATTATGTTAGGTGTTTGCCATGTATCTCTAATCTCTTTTACACTTTTAACATGAAGGGGTATTGAATTTTGTCAAAGAAGTTTTCATCATCTAATGAGGTAATCATGTGATTTTTTTCAGTTTGTTTATATGGTGGGTTATGCTGATGGATTTTAGTATACTGAACCATCCCTGCATCTGTGGGTTGAAGCCTACTTGATTATGCTGGATGATGTTTTTGGTGTGTTCCTGGATTTGGTTTGTGAGTATTTTATTGAGTATTTTTGCATCAGTGTTCACAAGAAATCTGTCTGAAGGCTTTTTGGTGTTTCTGTTGTTTTTTGAAATCCAGCTTTCATCCATAGTGTATCTGTTGATGCTTGCTTTGTGACCTGCTGTAGGGGTAGTTCTGATGGTAAGGTTCTGTTTCCCTATTGGTTCTTGATATATTAGTAAAGATGCCATGAGCCAATTGTTGAACAGAAAAATAGGCAGGACTTCTGGGTTCCCTGCAGGAGAGCTAGCAGACACAGAGAAGAAAGGAGTGTTTACCATGCTTTGGAGGGAGAAAATCCAACCAGCCATGTGAGATTTCAGGTGGAATGGCCATGAGCTGCTTCTCCAGGTGAGAAGTTGAAATTTTGAGCTGGGATTGAAGGTGGATGAGCAACTGAAATTGAGAGCAGATTTAGGATGCTGTGCTGAGAGTACTAGGAAGCATGCCAGCTGCAGTAGATCAGAGGTGCCCAGTAATTGATCCATAAGGCAGGTTGAAGTTGAGCAACTTGTGTGTGTGTGTTTCTCATCAGTTGATCCAGGGAATCTCGGTAGGGACTGGTACTGCAGCCTGTTCCTGGAGCTTTTGGGTAACAAAAGCTACATACAACAACCAACTATACTGTCAGTTTTGGAGAAGGATCCATGAGGTGCTGAGAAGAATATATATTGGGCGAAATGTTCTACAGATGTCTGTTAGGTCTATTTGATTCATAATGTCTGTTAGTTTCATTATTTCTCTGTTTAGGTTTTGTCAGGATGACCTCTCAATTGGTGAGATGGGCTGTTGATGTCTCTCACTATTAATATGTGGGGTTCAATATGCAATTTAAGCTTTAGCAATGTTTTTCTTACAAATGTGTGTCCTCTTTGTGGAACAGATGTTTAGAATTGAGATATTATCTTGGTAGATTTTTTTCCTTTGATGAGGATGAAGTATCTTTCCCTGTCTCCTTTGATTCATTTTAGTTGAAAGTCTATTTTATTATATATTAGGATGGTTATTCTAGTTTGATTCTTGGGTCTGTTTATTTGAAAAACATTTTTTCCGTCCCTTTACTCTGAGGTAATGTCTATCTTTATTTCTAAGTTATGTTTCATGTATGCAGCAGAATGATGGATCCTGTTTTCCCATCCATCCTTTGTCTTTTTATTGAACAATTGAGTCCATTGATGTTGAGAGATATTAATGACCAGTGATTATTATTTCTTATTATTTTAATGTTGGTGATATTTTTGTGTGTGTGTGTGTGTGTGCGCGCGCTTCCCTTGTTTTTGCTGGTATGAAATTACTTATTTCTTGTCTTTTCTTAGATGTAGTTATATTCCTTGGGTGGAAGTTTTCCTCTAGTATTTTCTGTAGGGCTGGATTCGTGGGTAGATATTGATTGAATTTGGATTTATCTTGAAATATCTTCTTTTATGCATATGTGGTGATTGAAAGTTATGCTGTGTATAGCAATCTAGGTTGCCATCTGTGATTTCTTGGCGGTTGTAAGATACCTGTTCAGGTTTAAGAGTCTCTTTTGAGAGTCAGGTATAATTCTGTTAGGTCTGCCTTTATATGTTACCTGGCCTTTTTATATTTTGGCTTTTAATATTCTTTCTTTGTTCTGTAGATTTTGTGTTTTGATTATTATATTGCCAAATGATTTTGTTGAAAATATTTTGTGGCCTTGGAGCTGGGACTCTTTATCTTCTTCTATTCCTATTATCCTTAAATTAGGTCTTTTCATGGTATCCTAAATTTCCTGCATGTTTTGTGTTAGAAATTTTTTATTTGTGATTTAACATTTTCTTTGATTGATGTATCAATTTCTTCTATTGTATCTTCTACACCTGATATTCTATCTTCAACCTCCTGTATTCCGTTGGTGTTCCTTGCTACAGTTGTTTCTATTCTCTTCTCTCCATTTTCAATCTCTAAGATTCCTTCAGTTTGTGTTTTCTTTCTTGCTTCTATTTCCATTTTCAGAACTTGTACAATTTTATTTATTTACCTTCATCTGTTTAATTGTATTTTCCTGCATTTCTTTAAGGGATTTATTCATTTCCTCTTTAAAGGCCTCTACTACCTTTATAAGATTGGATTTAAGGCCATATTCTTATGCTTTGGTTGTGTTAGGATATCCAGGGCTTGCTGTAGTAGGGTAGCTGTGCTCTGAAGGTTTCACACTGCCCTGGCTTTTACTGATTGTGTTCTATCAAGGGCATTTACCAATCTGGATGACTTTGATGCCTGGATGTCCCTGTTATAGTAGATATTGAAAGAGGGGTTAACCTCAATGGTCCTGGTATGGCTGGCCTCTGATGGATATTATTTGGCTGTGTGGTTCCAGATCAACACGTCTGTATGTTTCAGGATCTGTAGATCTGTGTGGTTTCAGGATTCAGAGATCTGATGAAAGTAGCTAGAGAGGTGATGGGAGAATGGAGGTCCATCAGAGCTAGCTGACTGCTGAGGAAGACCAGGGATGCCCCCAAAGGACTCAGGGAGAAGGGAAAGTGGGTGGCACAAGGGAAGCTAATCTGTATGACTTAGGATCCACAGGTCCAATGAAGGTGGATGGAGAGGTGGCAGGAGAATGGAGGTCCACTGGTGATAGTTGACTTCTCAGAGCAGCTGGAGTTGCCCCAGAAGACTGGGCAAGCTGGGAAGGAGGGTTGGTGGAAGTGAAGCTAACTTGTATCCCATTTTTTCTTATGATTTAATAGCGACAGACTGAAGTCAGCACATGGAGCACACAAACATGTGCCTAATGATATTTATCCCTGTGCTGTATTCATGAAGATTGGGTAATTAGTGCAAATCAAACCTCAGCAGACTTCCCTTTCTGTCTCTCTGTCTCTGTCTTTCTGTCTCTCTATCCTTCTCTCTCTCTGTGTCTCTGTCTTTCTGTTTCTCTAACCCTCTCTGTCGCTCTGTCTCTGTGTCTTTCTCTCTCTTCCCCTTCTCCCTGCCCTGTCTCTGTGAGGTGTATGCATGCATGTGAGACTATGATGTTAAAAAAAAAAAACGAAGGAAAATAGTTGGGCTTTTGAGATTCAGGGTTAGAAAAATCTGTTCAGCAGTGGTCAGAAAGTAAAATTCTGGGAGAATTCAATCAGTCACAGGTAGGCAAAAAGACTGCTGGAATGTAGATGACTGATTCCTGTCTTTATAAATCTCAGGGTATGATCTAGGACTCTATCTTAATGTTAACAAATGCAAGGAGGGAAAAGAAAAATGAGACATAGGTTATGATTTAGACCACAGCTGGGAAAGAGAGCCCACAGCTCACCCAAGGTGTGCCTGTCAAGACAAGGAAAGCAGCAGTTGCCACAGTGGGTATTAGCTCTCATATTCCTTTTCTAGCCCATGCTACATAATAGTAAAAATGCATCATTTGAAAAGTATGCTAGATATATGACTGTTACGTGCTTTTGAGAATTATTACCACACAGCTTTTAATGTTAATGAAGTAATATTCATTAGGTGCCTTAGGTGAAGCAGGGGTATGTTTACTAAAGTCACCGGGCATCCACATACTGCTATTCTAAGGGTTTTTCCTACTCTCTAGGCTCATTTCAGGAAGAAAGAAAACAATATACACTATCACAAATACTGACCAAGGCCCTGGCTCCTTATGGGAACTACCTTATTTCCTCTACCACATACTCCTTTTAAAGAGACAGTGAAAAAGTAGACATACTCTGGACCTTGAAAACATGTATTTGTTCTAAAAAAGAAATCCATGTTTATGTAGTATGGACTATCTGGAAAAATATAAAATAATTAACACCTCTGGCTATGACTTTTTCACATGCATTTTGAACAAGTGTCCATTTTTATAGGGTGTTTTTAGCTAAACACTATCTGTGTATATAGCAAACTATACAAAAATATAAGAACTTTAACTGGAGAATATTTATCACCTCACAATTTCTGTGGCTCGAGGAGTCAGAGATAGGAGCTAGGAAGATGGGTAAATTGCTTGCTATGAAATAGTGAGTTTAAGAGTTTGGATTTCCAACACACAATAAAAGCCATGCATGACAGTGCAGGAAGGGTAAGGATAGACATATTTTGAAGACTCAGTGGCTAGCCAGTCTAGCAAACCTGGTCATCTCCAGAATCAGTGAGAGAACCTGTCTCAAAAAATTAGATGGAGAAGCAATTGCATAATACACTTGATATTGCCTTTGAATATCATGCATGCCCACCTGGAAGAGTAATAACACACACACACACACACACACACACACAATTTGAGAATAAATCAACCATGTGATTCTGGAATTGGGTATTTTCTTTAGTTTCAGTTAGTATATCTGTTGGAACTGTACTCAACTGAGTGTTTGACTTGGACTGGAGAATCTACTCTAGGTTGGCTCCCCTCATACTTTGAAGTCAGCGCTGGCTGTTGGCAAGAAGCCTCAGAACCTTGCACAGGGATCTATTTGTGGGATTTCTGAGGTGACCACACAAAATGATGGCCATCTTCTCTTAAAGAATAATTGGAGAGATTAAAAAACAAGCCGCAAATCCTACCTGCTTAAGACAATGTGGTAGTTCAGGCCAATCCCAAGTGACAAGGAATGGACCATGGTTAAAGGGTCTAATAATAGACATGCTAGGGTCATCCCCATAGAGTCTCTGTAGACTCCCCTATGCCAGGCTTCCAGTTATTCCCAGAGATACAGCCCACCTATTTCTATTCTCACCAGCAGCCTTCTTCTGCCCCCTCTCTCACACCTGATTGCCATCCACATACCCCTCCCCACCCTCTCTCACCAAGTTTCCTCTCTCCATCCATCTCTGATGACTGTTTTGCTTCTCCTTCTCAGTGATTTTCACACATCCTCCCTTGAACTCTCTTTATTTCCCAGTTTCTTTGGGTGTATGGATTGTAGCATGGTTATTCTGGACTTTATAGCCAATGTCCAATAATACGTGAGTACATGCCATACATGTCTTTCTGGGTCTGTATTACCCCATTCAGGATGGTATTCCCAAGTTCCACCCATTTACCTGCAAATTTCATGATGTCTTTTTTTTAATAGCTGAATAGTATTCCATTGTGTAGATGTACTACATTTTCTTTATCTGTTCTTCTGTTGAGAAATAGCTAGGTTGATTCTAATTTCCGGTTATTATGAATAAAGCTGCTATCAACATATTTGAGCAAGTGTCCCTATGGTATAATGAGGCATCTTTTGGTTATAAGGCAAGGAGGGGTAAAGCTGTGTCTTGAGGTAGAGAGATTCCCAATTTTGTTAAAAACCACCAAATTGATTTTTAAAGTGGTTGTACAAATTTACACTCCCACAAGCAATGGAAGATTGTTCCCCTGGCTCCACATCCTCGCCAGCATGTGCTGTTACTTGAGATTTTTTTTCTTAGCCTTTCTGATGGATATAAGATAGAATTTCAGAATTGTTTTTATTTTCATTTCCTTGATGACTAAAGGCTTTGCTGAGATTCCTACCAGCAGGAGATCTAGAAATGAATTGGCCACCTCTTGCAGCCAAGAAGGACTTTCAGTGAAAGGAAGGGTACAGCAGCACAACTACAAAAACTTGAACCCAAAATTTGTCCTGCCTACAAGATATCCAGGAATAAGAATGGAGCAGAGACTGAGCAACGGTCAACCAAGACTGCCCTAACTTGAGACCCATCCCATGGGAGAGAGCCAACCCCTGTTAAAGTGGGTTTGGCCTAATGCTGATTGTTTTATAATGTAAATTTTGGATCCCCAAACTACTTACAGGAGTGTCTGCAGGTAAGACACTGAGAGACTCTGCCCCCAGTTGGCTCCAATTGGTAAATGAAGTGGCCTAATGACAACTTCACAGATTGGTTCTGAGGTAGCAGAGATGAAATATAAGTTTTAAAGGATGCTAACCCTGGAATACCAGAAGGGATAGAAGTGCTCAGTCTTTGTGTTAGCCAGGGCATATCAAAATTAACTGTTGTGTGTGTCTTTAATTCTCAAGTTCTTGAGTGGGTGCAGCTAGAGTTATGACCCACCAGGAGCTAAAGCAATTAACTGAACTCTATGGCTACACACTGTCACTGTTAATGATACTCTGCTATGCTTGCAGATGGGAACCTAGCATAACTGTCTCCTGAGAGGCTTCATCCAGCAACAGATGAAAAAAATGCAGAGACCTATAGCCAAACATCAGGCAGAGCTCCAAGGAGTCTTGTAGAAGAATGGGGGATAGAAGTGAGTGAGTTGGAGCAGTCAAGGACACCACAAGAAGACCTACAGAGTCAACTTACCTGGGACCATGGAGGTCTCACAGAGACTGAACCACCAAGCAAAGAGCAGCACACAGGGGCTGGATCAATGCCCCTCCACATACATTTGTAGCAAGTATGCAGCTTGTGTGTCCCCTAACAGTTGGTCTGGGGGCTGTCATTAATTCTGTTGCCTGCTTTTGGTTACTTTTCCCTTACCTGGACTACCTGGTTGGACCTCAGTGGGAAAGGAGGTGCTAAGTCCTCCTGGGATTTAGATGTCCCAGGGTGGGGTGGTATCTGAATGGAAGAGATTTCCCTTCTCTAAAAAGAAAGGAAGGGAGTACTGGAAAAGGGATTTGTAAGAGTAGTACTAGGAGGAAGGATGGGCTTGTGATTGGGATGTAATGTGAATAAAAAATAACAGGAAAAAAAAAGAATGGACATGCTTTATACTTACAGAAGAGGTAACATGGTTGCAATTCTTACAGTAGAAATTAAGAGTTTAGTACACTGCATCAACTATTATATATCTCATTCTAGACCACTCCCTCAGTAACAACACAGTAATTCAGTATGCAGCTGGTTCTTCAATGCAGTAACTGTGGCTTACCCTGTGTTTGTATTGGGCTAAGCATAATGAGATATCAATGGGTATCAGTCTTATAATTTACTTTTAGATATAATAAATTGTGCAGAGAGTACATGGAGAGTTTGATACAGCCAAGAATTGATGATATCAACAAATCCATTCTAGTATCCAGCTTTTAACATTCTAACAATATAGGTCTTTCCACCCACCAAGCCTCACAAACTATTTCTGTGATATTTTTCTCTTCCTGAACTTATTTGCTTGGGACTATATTGGAAGTGTATTTAAATACCACTTCTGTCATGAAGTCTATACTTCCAAGCCCTTCTTTCAGAACTAGAATCTTAAAAAAAAAACCCTTCCAAAAAATAAGTTAGTGTGAAAGACAGACTCTTTCTGACTCGTTCTGTATTCTTATATTCACTGTTGGTTGACCACCTACCCAGCACTTGTGCCTTTCTTTTTCCTACTTCATATTTGTCCTTGAAATTTTTATGATTGAAGATTGTACAGCCCCAGAAGAGCTCGAAAACCATCATATAGATGCTCACAGATATCATCTCTGCTCTGAAATCCTGATTACATGCATCCCCGTTCTCATGCCTTCCCATCATTCCAAAAGTTATCGAGAGTTAGTGACCACATTCATCCATGACATCCTCATCAATTGCTCTCTTGGCATTCTTTTCCTCATCCTTCAACCACTCTCCTCATTCAGCACTTGATAAGGACTGAAATTGAAAAATAGTAGCCGTGTCTTAACACATCTCCAGCCACTCTCCTCTAAATCATCTTGTATCCAATGGCTACATAAATCTCTAAGACTGTCATCTGGAGCAATACTCCTCTATTGTTTCCATACGCTCTTCCATTTACTCTGTCATTTTCCAGTAAAGGATTCAAGGAGGGTTAGTACATATCAGTAGGGATTTTGTTAGTGTTATTTTTGTTGTTTGTTTGGTTTTGTTTTTTTGCAGACAACAATCTAAAAGTTGTTTTGGTAGGCTTTTGTTTTGTTTGTTTTGCAGCATGTAAAATTTGGTGAACACTTAGGTAAGCTAATATGTGCATTGTGATTCATCCCACGGTAGAAAAAATGTAACCCAAATCTCCTCTTGGATTTTACAAGAGCAAGCACAAGACTTGGGTCATAAAATTCTCTTAGACTATATACACCGGAGAACTTCTTTTCACTATGCCTCTCTCCTGATTCTTCTTACTTGGTCATGTTCCCTCTACTCAAAACAATTTATCTTATGCACCAAATCCAGAGAGCCATTCCTTACTAGGGTATTCCTATCTCTTTTTAATCCAACCCTGGCTTCCCAATAACCACTGCTTCAGAAAGGTAAAATACGTTAGTTTATGCTTATAGAGTGTAGTACAAAACAAAACCAAACAAACAAAACACAACAACCACTTGAAGAGCTATGGGGTTCTAAATGGATATTACCACATAGAATATAAAATTTCATGGCAATCTAACATACATTTTTCAGGGTCCAAAAGTGTGTGTGTGTGTGTGTGTGTGTGTGTGTGTGTGTGTGTGTGTACAAAGAAGTCAATCCTTGGTTATATGCTCTACTTTGAGCACATTTTCCTGACATCTCTATTGTTTATGCATCTATTGGACCATTTATTCTCCCAGCCTTCCCTCAGTGAGGTTATATGGTCCACCCTAATTTCCCTTATTAGGACACTCTGCCCAAGTTCAAGTCATTAAGTCCATAGCGCTATCTTATATTTGAACAACCAGTGAACTCTTTGGGATCTTAGGAAATGAATGCTGTCACATGAGAGGGTTGATGTGTTTCTGTCTGTGCAGCATCTTTAGGTAACTAACTCTGTCTTTTGTCTATTTGAAGGTTACCATAAAAGCATACTTTAAAACACCTTCGAACAACTTATAGCTTGCTCAACATTATTTTAATGCTCAGAAAGACAACCATGATAAAAAAAAACGAACGATTTTCTAACCTGTCAATAATTTGTAAGATGAAATTTTATATTTCACTAATATTCAGAGTAAAATTACACCTATTCAGTGTTCTTAGCTTGTATTACTTTTAGCCAGATGACAAAGAAAGGAGCTTTGCTTCTTCTAAGATGGTTTCCTTTATCCTGCAAACAAGACATCTGAGGGGCTTCTTAAGAATTATGGCAGTCAAGTCTTAAAAGTTTGTCATTCTTAAAGTTAGCCTAAGAGCATAATTCATCTGATGAAGTATTTATAAGCCAATACTTACTGACCATCTTCTACATGCCACAGAATATGTTTTGAGAATGTCTTAGACTGGATTCCCAGGAAATAGACTCTGAGATAGGAAATTATGAGTTAGATAGAGAAGGTATCATAGAACAATACTCTTGTGAGCTAATGCAGGGAGAAGAGTGATACATAACACAGTTCCAGCTGAGGCATAGTCTAATCCTGTCTGAAGCTTTGCAGCTGAGTATTGTCCTAAAAGTTCAAGGACACCACGTTGGCTATTTTCATGTCTACTTAATGCAAACTTGAGTCATTTTCAAACAGAGAGCCTCTTCCAAAGCATTGAGAAAATGCTTCTACCAGGTTGATCAGCCTGAGGTGCATTTTCTTGACTGATGATTGATTTCAGAAGGCCCAACCCATTGTGTGTGGTGACATCTCTGAGCTAGTGGAGCTTGGAGCTATGAAAGATTAGGCTAAGAAAGCCCTGAGCAATAATCCAGTAAGCAACTCTCCTCCCTAATCTCTGCATCAGCTCCTGCCTCCAGTTTCCTACCTTGAATTCCTTCCCAGATTGCCCTGGATGATGGACTACAAGCTATAAGATAAACTAAATCCTTTCTTCCCCAAGCTGCTTTTGATCATGATGTTTTATCACAGTAACAGAAGCTTAATTATTCATATCTTTGTATGCCTGTGTCATCTAGTAATTGGTGGCGCATCCCCCAACTCCCTTGAAGTAGCTCTCTTTTATGGCTACCTAGTGCAATTCTGACTTTGAGTCATTAGAAATCAGTGGATGTTGGAAGAATCAAGGTAACAATGCAACATTTGCTGTTGGAATATAACAGGAATAAGGATGCATTCATATCCTTAGAGATATGGTAGTATAGTTATGGAGCCACAATAACAAAGGAAAGCATAAACAAATAAGGGAGAGAACATTATGTGCTGTGAGCATCATCTAGCCCAGAATTAGGAATTCTGAAAAGGGTGTTCTGAGGAGGGCACAGGATGATGAAGCTGTAGTGAAGAGTTGGGCCTATGAAGAGAGCATGGAGGTACCCTAAAAGAAAATCTTCCTAGTACAGCAGACTATGAGTATGTGTGCATGACAGGTAACAAGACAATATAATACAAGGAGTTTGCCACAGAGTTAGTTATGGCCCAAGTGAAGGAGCAATAAAAGTAGTAACAAAGGGGAAGCCAGGAAGGTGATCAGGGTCCTCATCCTGAAAAATGGACCTGAAAGAGTAGGTGTATCAGACCTATCAGTCCGGGATTTAACCTGAGTTATTCTGACAGTTGCCAGCAGGGAATTCCATGATACGACTGACTTGCACCTCAGGAAGCTCATACTGTCTGTAGTGTGGAGAAAGAAATGGAGGTAAAGAGCAACACAGACTCCTCTGATGGTCTTTGCAGGTGGCTGGGTCATTAGTGAGAAATGACAGTGACTTAAATGGAGGTATGTCAGGTAGGATAGAGAGAAATGGAGAGGTATGTGAGATATTAAGAGTGCATAATCTATAAGACTTGACTGATTGGATATAGGTATTAGGGGAAAAGCAGTCAAACTCAAATTTGTCTATGAACAGAGTAAGCTGGTAATATGTGAAGCAGGATTACAGACTGTCAGATGGAAGGAAAGAAACAAATTAGAGCCATGATAAACAACAATTTTTATTTTTGTACAGGAACAAAGGAAAAAAAAAAAGAAAGAAAGAAAGAAAGAAAGAAAGAAAGAAAGAAAGAAAGAAAGAAAGAAAGGAGGTAGGTAGGAAGAAAGGAAGGAAGGAAAGAAGGGAGTAAGAAACCTAATAAACCAAGCTATTTTAATATAAGCAAAACGATATAACAGAATTATATAAAAAACATAACCTATATTCTTCCAATTTAAAATACTTTTTGTAAGTACAATATCAGTGAAAAAATTGACCCTAAATTTAGTCTCTAAATATGACCAGTCAGGCCATATTTCAAACATCAATAGCGTGGAGGTAGTGGGTCAATGTATTTAGTTTCTACTTGTTTAGCATTTTGGCATTGTAGGGGCCATTTTACATGTTTCTTCAGTCCTTGATGAAACTCTATGTGTATGTGAGGGTTGGAGGTTATTATATTCCTGGTGGATTGAAGAAAAAGCAGAGGCTCATAGATATGAGATGACTCTAGTTTCAGAGTGGTAAGGAGTCTAAAATTCAATCAGTTCAGTGTTCCTGGTGGCAGTAAGTAAAGCCTGTAGACACTACTAGAGAACCACATCAGAGATTAGGACTTGGTTCTGACATCAGCAGGACCCGTGTTGGCTGTAAAATTAGGTGGGTATGGTAGTTCATGCTTATAATCTCAGCATTTTGGAGACCGAAGCAGGATCCTAGCTTGAGACTAGCTTGGGCTATACAGTGCAAACATGTTATAAAAGAGACAGTGAGTAAGTGTAAGATACAATAAAATAAATAATGAAAAGAAGTCTGATTGGAAGCAGAGCAATGTAGATGGTATGGCTTGTTATCTTCACAAGGCCCCAATGCTTCCCATTCTCTTGAAGATGCTGAGTGTACCAACTGAGTATTGACACTGTCTGTTAGCTTTCAGATGCATTTGAAAACCTTATGTGGCTCACCGCTTCTGTGAGGCTTTGGCTTCAGACTGTGTAAACCACAGGAACTAGGAGATGTACATGTGGATTTTGTTGTTGTTTTTGTTTGTTTGTTTTTGTTGTTTGAGACTTCCATGCTTATGAAGGTCTCAAAAGTTCCAGTGAACTTGATTTCTGGTTGTCTAGGTGAGAGAATCAAATCCTGCTCCTTCATTTGTATTCTGTTATAGGAATAACATGAGTATATTCTTATTAAATTGTTCAAAATTAGGATGCTCTAAATCTTAATCTACAAGCATACATGTGCAAGAAAACTCACATGTCTATGTGGAAAATCCTAAGGGAAGAAAATCTGTTAGAAATAATGAATGAGTTCGTTAGGTCATGGGATACAAGATCAATACACTAAAATCAATTGTAATCTCATATAGTAGCAATGAACAGTCTGGAAATGAAATTTAGGAAACAATTTCATTCAGAACACCTCTGCAAATAATAGAATATTTAAGGATAAATTTAATAAAAGAAATGCAAGACTTGTAAACTGCAAAACTAAGGAGGCAGGGTTGAAAGGACATCTAAAAAAGTAGAGAGAAATTTTATGTTCATGAATTGGGAGATGCTGAATTTTCCAAAATAGATACACAGATCCCAGTAAACTTCTATTGAAATTGCAGCAGGTGTTCAGGACCCACATCCCTGCAGGATTGTGATAAGTCCTGTTTTCCCTCTAGCAGTCCACATCATCAGCCAGAAGTCAGGACAGATTTTTGCTTCAGATGCAAGTCAAGTCTTTGGAAAAGTTAAAATTGATTCCCAGTCATTTCTCATAGTGAAATGAACTTAAAACTGGTCTGCTGATTAGTTTCAAGCAAGTAGATATTGTAAGTATCTGAGCTGAGGTGGGGCTCACAAGACAGCACTGAGAAAAGGAAAGGACTAGCTTTAGAAAACCATTACAAAGTATGTATTTCATAAAGAACTCAGGTCTAAAATACATAAAGAACACTGATACTTCAATCGTAAGGAGGCCAACAACTCAGTAGGTTGTCTCACCACAAAAGACAACCAAAACTAAAGAATAGATGCTCAATGTCATTGTTTATTAAGAATATGCAAATTAAAACCATACTATTTCGTTATAGGCACCAGAATGTCTATAATAAAAAAAGAAACAATACTGAGGGTTAAGAGGATGTAGAAAAACTAGAGTTCTTACAAATTACAGATGCAGGATGGTGCAACTCTTTTTAGAAAATAGGTTTCCACTTTCTTAATAGATTCCCATGTGACTCTGTATTCTAACCTGTCATTATAAAAGAATTCCACAAACTGAGTAAGTTATTTATACCAAAAACGTACTTGATATATCCTGGGGCCTAGAAAGTTTCTCAGTCTGATGAGAAAATGGAGGCCCACATGGCAAGAGAGCATGGAAGAGGAAGGATGAGGTAAACTGCTCTTTCATAAACTAGCCTTCTTTTGTTCCCAACCTCATGTGATTAATGAAGCTGCAACAGTCAAATCTGTATATTTTAATATTCCCACTTCTCAAAATTGTTGCATGTAGATTAAGTTTCAGGTGCATGAATTTTGTGGAGCCCTTTCATAGTATAGCACATAACAATCCCGTATGTAACTGCTTACTAAAGAAAAAAGAAAATGCTCATGAAATAGATTCCTGTAGCATTATTGTAACATAGAATCCCCAAGTAATCTAAATATCTCACATATAGTGACTGCATATGCAAAATGCCAAATTTGCATAGAACTCAACATGCTTAACAAAAGAAAGAACATTGGTACGTAATGAAATCCAGAAATAAGTGATTGGGCATTCTTTAGTTCTCTACATGATGTATTCAGGAGCAGAACATCTGAAGACAGACAAGGCAGATCTGTGATTTCTTGGGTTTGGAGAGGATATAGAGACTGACTACAAATAGACAAAGAGTAACTTGGCATGATGAAAATGTCTTAAAGTTTTTGTGATTTTTATACAACTTATACATTTTCTAGGAACCATTGACACACATTCTTACGATGGGAGAACTTAAATTTTATGTCTTAACAAACTGGTAAAGAAAAATGATCAGCATAGTCAAGAGAGCAGAAAAAGAGATGGAACAGATATATTGATGATCAATAAGGACAGTGAAGAATACTGAGTGTTTGATATACTCTCTTCACTCTTTCTACATATTTGAAATTCCACATTGAACTTTAAAATACACTTTGAAAACTATAATATCACTCTTTCTTTAAAGGAACCAAAGTGAACACATAGGTTTATGTTATGAGGCTAGAGGAAACCAGTCTTAGTCACAAAAGCCAACTTCTACCAAGATTCATCCAACAAAATTGGACAACTACATCACTTGATCATTATCCAAAATGAGTGAACCCTACAAAAAAGTGGTTGATGTTGCTTATGCCATGCTAGACCCAGGAATCTTTTTGGAAGTCTGTGTTTCTTGTGCTTTGAGGCACCATCTGTATATCTCCTCAAGGCTCAGGTTCCTGAGAAGGTTCCTTTCTGAGTCTTGGTCTGTGTTATACCCCAGGGAGGGGCATGATTTCCTGACACTAATGGGAACTATAGATAGACCTCTCTCCTTGTTTTATCTTCTCGGTCATGTGAATAACCTAGCCTGAATCTAGATCTATCTTTCAAATTACTGATGTTTTCACAATGACCAGATTAGAAATTTACCTTATAGTAGTTCAGATTATAATAAAGCCCAGAGAACCATGAAAACAAAATGGGCTTTGATTCCAATGTGTATGCCTGAATCCATACACTATTTTTCTGAAATACAGAGAATGCTATATAAACAAACCTCAAAATTTCAAATCTAGCTTGATTATGTCAACCTTAGTAGATTCATGTTTTATAAACCATTTGTTGAACATTTACAAGCAATACCAGATAGTATTTGAAGCACTGGCCACAAAATATTGAACATAATCAACAAAGTCTGCTTTTTGGCAGCTAAAGTCTGTGTAAGTTTTCAAGGTTGAGTGTTTGTAAGAGTCACATAGAGATAATGTTGATATATAGGTTCTGATTCTATACAGTCTTACTCTATTCCTGCACATGTCTATGAAACTGACTACATAAGACATGCTCAGATGGAAGATTCCAGGGAATAATGTGGAAATTCTTTCAAAGCATAAAAGTTCATTCTCTGTATATTTCCATAATTAGTGATTCGTAACTTGCTTCTTATCTGCTCTTTAGTCACTGTCTGGAGTAATAAACCCTACACTTGTGTGCTTGGGTCCTAAGTAAATTATTGCTTTCTCTTGCCATGGAGACCACCCTCACTAAGCAGCCCACATCAACCACACCTACAAAAGCACTCTCTATTCTTACCCAGTGGTTTCTCTGATTAATTCACAGGTCAGGACTTGTGTGTCAGCCTTTCCTTAGGGATCTTCCTGTTTTGCACTTCAAAGACCCATCTGGAGATATCAAAGCTATGTCTAAATCTTTGGAATGAAGCTTGAGTATTTTCTGTTTGTAGATCTTAACCCTTTCTTGTATTTCTAGGCAGTAGTGTTATTGAGAAGAAAATGGAAAGAAAAGCAGCAAGCTAAAATTGTCACTGCTTTTGCTTACTTTTTATAACATGTTTCCTCCAAAAGCAATATCTGTTTACATGCTATTATTGCACAAAGTATATTGGTTCTGAAAAGCTATGTAGCCAATGCTGAAAACAACTAATGCTTCTGAATAGCCAGTTTCTCAGCACTTACCACAATACCCAAGTGTGTGTTGTACAGTGATGCAAAGTTATAGAAGGCTGGTAAACATGGGTTATTTGATAAGTAGAGAAACTGTTTAAAAATAACAATGTTGTAGGTGGCACCATGGTACTCAGTAAGAGACTTGAGAACATCTAATCCTTCTGTAGACAAAAACGAGCACGGTGCTAGGGAGGTAGTTCAGGGGTTAGGCTTTGCAATTCAAGAGTGAGCAGAAGAGTTTAGATCCTCAGAATCCACATATGCCTAGTAAGTGGATTATCCAACTTGTAATGGCAATCTCAGAAAGCAGAGTTAAAGAATCCTCACAATAAGCTAATGAGCAAGAGTGGGTATATCAATGTGTTCTCTATTTAAAGTGGGAGACCCTGTCTTACTGCATGAGATGGAAGAGAGACCGAGGATGATTCCTGAGATTACACATGCAGATGCATCCACATACACGTGTCCACACATGCACAACAACATACATATGTACAAAAATGAAGAGAGTATGGGCCATAGTGTATCATAGTCAGTCTGAAATCATACCAAGATCTATTGGTCAAATATCAGGAATGTGTTAATTTTCCACAGTCTATAGACATAATTATGGATTCCTGATCACAGTAGTCAGTGATGTTTTTCAGCAATATTACATTTCAAATAATTGCAGTTCCAAGCTTTTCCAAATTCTGGCTTTGTAGGGAAACAGCTTTTCAGGCACACAGTCTGTTTACTTGTTTAAATATTCTCCCTCATGCCTGAATTCTGAATGCCAAGTTGGCTTGCTTTGAAGAATTTCCCTGCCTGACTTGACATCACTTAGTTTATTTATGTTAGAGAACCCTCAAGGAAATACTTACCTGTATTATATTCATGTTTGTGGGGGTGTGGGTATAGAAGAGAGAGCAACAAATCATTAGAAGCTGAATTCACTTATCAGACTCCAAGTCTTGGATCTGTTCAGAAGTGTACTACACAAAGCATTGTTTGTAGCCATTGCTAGAGTCAGCAAATGAGAAGAGGGTAGAATTCAATCTACATGATTCAAGAATGTTTCTGTATGTACATGTAATATAATTTTGAATGATTCAAAGTACATGAGATTTTCAGAGGCTTATATTTAATACTGAGTGCAAAATTCTAAGTGAATTATACTGTAGTCCTTGAGACCACTCTCTCTTCTACTGAATTTTCTGCCACCCTTGATATTTACCACATTAATAAATAAAAATAGTCATTAGATGATGTTGTCAAATTTGATGGTAAGTTTGAAAGTAGGAAAGAAACTGGGAATGAAGATTCATAGCAGCAGCAGAGGACATGAAACAAATTAGCACAGACGGGCTGTGAGATTAGAGTTCACTGTTTATTAGAGAACTTTGCTGTCTTGCCTTAGAAAAGAATATGAGTGTTTAGTTTAAGATTCATAACAATATTTGTGTTTGGGTAAAACTAATAGAACAGATTTCAGTAGAGTCCTACATGGAGTAGTTTTGATGAAGCTCCAGGACAAACCAATGTTAACGTATACACAATATATGTATACAGAAAGAAGCAAAGCCCCATAGATAGTTTTTGTTATAGATGTTTGTACTATGCCTATGCAAAGTTTCAAGACAAGCAAAAAACTGAGGGTCATTACAGCCTCTCTCAAGAAAACATGGAGAAATGTTTTAGAAAGTCCCATTGTATCCCAAAGGCAGCGATTCTGTTAGTTTGATGGCAAATAGGATTGAGGCACTGAACCACATTCATACTTTGAGAAACTTTACATCTACAAATAAGAATTAAGTGATATTTGCTTGATGTAGGCAGTAAGACAATGTTTTGAGTTCTTAGGCTAGTGACTTCGGAGACTGACCTTAGCTCTCATATGTCATGTTAGATTTGTTTGGGAGGACTTCAGTTCGATTTTCTGAGTTGGTTTCCCTATTCATGAAACACAGAATAGTGACCTGACGAACTGTGAGTGACTTCTAATGAAAGATTTCTGATTCCTCTTTGCTCTAGAATTCTAACTAGTCTTGTCTTCTGTGACTACAGAACAGTATTGCAAAAGTCTGGCTTTTGACACAGAGTAAGGCCAAGTTCAAGTGGGCAGAACACAGTCTTGTAGCCTGCTGATCTCAGTCATAACAGGTTATGATATTGTTTATCACAAGTTCACTTTCTTTTGTCAAAGAGTCATGTCCTGCATGGAGATTGTGTTTCTCTGTCCTGTTGAATCTAAGAATGGCTATGTAGTCTCAATTTTTGAGAGGTAATGTGGATAAAATGAATACATGTACCTTTTAAAATGAGCGGTTTACATTTGTCATATCTCCTCTCTGTTACGTTAACCACAGATATGACATACAATCAGCTTTTGTCCTGGCTGTAACAAAATGCTAAAGATGCTAATGGTCACATATAGCATGGCAAGAATTAAATCTGTTCTGAGTCAATGGAAATTTGTTACCACAGCAAAAACTAACCTATATTGAAAAAAATGGCCAAGTACATGACCAAATTATAGAAAGAAGTTTTCATTTCATGGCAGTGATTCCAGTGATTAGAATTAAAAGATATCTTCCTTGGTCAGTATCCTTCACTAGAGTACTGTCATGCCTTTATAGCTAAATAACTGCAGGTCACAGCAGTCCTGGTCCCTGAACTCTTTCTATTGTACTTTCTTCCAGCACTGTCAGAAATACAGGTGGAGGGAAGCTTGATGACTGCTGTGCTAGAGAGTGCATAGAAAAGTACTGATGGAGGTTCTCTACAGGAAGCATTCAGTCTAAGGCACTAGGAATAAGTAAGAACTTCAAATGAAGAGTTACCAGTATCAGGTTAGCTTGTGGGCATGTCTGGTGGACAATTCCTTTTATTTTATTGAAAATAGATTTTTAAATACAATACATTCTGTTTATAGCTCTCTCCTTCAGTTCCTCCCAGGTCCACCCCTCCTCTCCCATTCAGATCAAATCCTGCCTGTTCTCCTAAGAAAACAAACAGATATCTATAAAACGATATTAATATAACATAAAATAAAAAAGATAAAACAAAACCAAACAAGCTGGACTAGGATAAAGCAAACAAGAAAAGGAGTCAAAGAGAAAGCACAAGAAACACACAGAGGCACAGTGACACATTTGCACATACAGAAATCCCATAAAAATACAAAACCAGAAGCTGTAAAATATACACAAAAGATTTTTTAAAAGTGCCCTGACTCATCATCATTATGGGCCAAAGAACCTCCAAAGATGGCATTGGGTTTGTTTTCTGTTGAGTATCATCTTCTGGGTATTTAGCCTACCCTTAAGAGTGGTGTATTTTCCCAGTAAGAGTCTCTTGAATTAAACATGAGTTTCATTTACAAGTGGTTATCAATTGAAACTAATTTCTGGATTAGAGATAGGAACATGCGTTCACTTCTATTTTCATCTCCAGCACTTCATCTAGGTCAGACCCTTGCAAACCCTGTGCATGCTGCTACATGGCTCGAGCCATGAGTTCTCTGTGAGTTCAAATGTGTACCTGGTATGCTGTTTTTAGAAGGACTTCTTTCCTTGGTATCTTTTGTCCCTTGGCTCTTACATTCTTTCTGCTTCATCATCTACAGAATTCCCTGGACCCCGGAGTGGGGATATTTGATGGAAACACCTTATTTTTGGGCAGAGAATGCCAAGGTCTCTCACTCTCTACACTTCACCTGCCTGTGGGTCTCTGTATTTGTTCCCATCTGCTGCAGAAGGATGCTTCTCTAATGACGGATGAACAAGGCACTGATCTATTAGTGTAACAGAATAGCATTAGGTGTCATTTTACTGCTACTTCCGTTTAACGGTAGTATTTTGTGTGATATAGGTCCCTTCTTGACCTATCTTGTCTCAGATTCTTGGCCACCCAAGCCATGTGGGTATGTGTTTCATCTCATGGAGTGGTTCTTAAATAAATTCAGATCTTGCTTGTTTGTTCCTACAAGCTTTTTGCAGCCATTGCACCAGCATATCTTGTAGACAAGTCACCATTGTAGATTTAAGAGTTTACAATGAGGTTGGTGTTTACTTTCTCCTTTGGTAGCATGTAGAGTATAGAAAGAAAAGGCTCAGGCTAGATAGTTTTAATGCAGAATTGCATTGTATTTTTAAAGAAAAGTTAAAATATGCCTCAAAATAAAATCAGAAGCAGCATTACATAATTCATTTTGAGTCCAGAGTGCATTCAGGTTGATATTGGCTATGTGCTTGCTGTAAATTGTCTTTATTATGTTGAAGTATGTCCCTTATATCTCTAGCTTCTCAGAACTTTTAACATGAAGGGGTATTGAATTGTATCAAAAGCAGTCTCTGCAGCTAATAAAATTATTATGTGTTTTATCTTTCAGTCTATTTGTATGGTGACTAAAATGTTCAAATTCTGTATGTTGAACCATCCCTGCATTTCTAGGATGGAGTTTACTTGATCATGGTGGATGCTCTATTTTATCTGTTCTTAGATTTTGTTTGCAAGTATTTTATTGAGAATGTTTATATCTATATTTATAAGAGTAATTGGACTGTAGTTCTCTGTCTTTGTTAGGTCTTTATGTGATTTGGGTGTCAGAATTACTGTGGACTCAGAAAATTAATTGGGCAATGTTGCTTCTGTTTTCATTTTGAGGCATAATTTAAATTTTCTTTAAAAATACAGTGGAATTCTGCAATAAAACTATCTGGCCTGAGCCCTTTTTATTTGATTGGTAGAATTTTAATTACAGTTTCTGTTTCTCTACAGATTATAGGTCCATTGAAACTGCTTATCTGATCTTGATATAATTTTAGTATGTGGTATGTATTGAGCAAATTATGTATTTTAGATTCTTTCAGTTTGGCAGAATAAAAATTTTGAAAGTATTCTTTATACTTCTCTGAAATTCTCTGAATTTCCTGTACATCTGTTATGTTTCCTTTGTTGTTTCTTATTTTGTTCATTTTAGTATACTCCCTCTGCCTCTTAGTTAACTTGCATATGGTTTTTTTTCAATCCTACAAATTTCCTCAAAGAACCTACTTTGTTTCTTTGATTCTTTGTTGTTGTTGCGGTTGTCTCTATTTTCTGGCTGTAGTTGATTCTTTTTCCTGCCATCTACCCCTTTTGGGTGTGACTTCATCCTTTTGCTCTAGAACTTCCAGGTATGCTGTTAAGTTGCTAGTATGAAATTGTCCAGGTTTCTAATGTAGGCACTTAGTGTTGTCTACTTGCCTTTATTGTATTCTATACGTTTGAGTGTATTGTGTATTGATTTCCAGCCAAGTCTAAAACATCTTTAATTTTTTTATTAGTTTCTATATTAACCCATTTATTATTCAGTTTCCATGCATTTATAAGATTTCTGTTGTTCAAAATAAAATATCCAATAAAAAAAGATTTCTGTTGTTTATTTTATGGTTAATATCCAGCTTTAATCTTTTGTGGTCAATAGGATACAGGATGTTATTTCAATTTTCTTGTTTATGTTGAGATCTACTTTGTGTCTGTGTATGTGAAATTCTGAAAAAAGTTTCATGAGATGCTGGGAAGAAGATATATTGTTTTGTGTTTGTGTGAAATGTTCTGCAAATATTTAGCAACTCCATTTGGCTTTTGATGTTAGCTTTAGTACTTCTTAGCTTAATTTGTCTGCATTGATTTGTCTATTGTTGATAGTAAAGGTGAGTATTAAAATCACTCACTCTCACTGGATGAGGATCAATATATGAGCTAAGGGGTAGTGTAATTTTTCTGTACACTTGGGTGCTCTTGTGTTAATGTTAAGAGCTGCAATATCCTCTTGATAGATAGAGTTTCCTTTGATGAGTATCTTCTGTCCTTCCCTATGTCTTCTGATTAGTTTTGGTTTGAAGTCTATTTTGTCAGATTAAATTTTGTCAAATTAAAATGACTACCCTGGCTTTCTTCTTAGGTCATTTACATGGAATATCTTTTCTCATACTTTACCTTGAAGTGATATCTATGCTTGAAAAGAAGGATGGATCCTATTTTTAAATCCACTCTCTTAGTCTGTGCCTTTTCATAGGGGAACTAAACCATTGATGCTGAGAATTATCAGTGAGCAATGTTTGCTGATATCTGTTACTTTGTTGTTGTTGTTGCTGCTGCTGCTGTTGTTGTTGTCATGGTGGTGGTGGTGGTTGTGTGGCTCCTCCACCAACCTCATTTGATTTTCTGATTTGTTATTAGTTACTCCTTATGTTTTCTTCAGTTTGAATATCCTCTTCAGTTTAATGTTTCCTTCTTGTGACTGGGTTTATAGACAGATATTTGCTTAAACTTGGTTTTATCATGAAATTTTTTTCTTTCTCCATCTATTATGATTGGAGGTTTTTTACTATGGACAATAGTCTAGGCAGTCATCTGTGGTCTAAAAACATTTGTCTGTTCCCATGTGGCTTTTAGTGTCTCCACTAAAATGTTGTTTCATTAAGTCTACCTTTATATGTTATTTGATCGTTTTGTTCCTTTCTTCTTTTAACATTCTTTCTTCTATATGGTTAGCGTTTTGATTATTATGTGACATGGGTGATTTCTTTTCTGGTTCAGTCTATTTGGTGTTCTGTAAACTTCTTGTACTTGATAAGTGTCGTTTTTCTTTAGGTTAGAGAAATTTTCTTCTTTAATTTGGCTGAAAATATTTTCTGTGCCTTTTACCTAGGTTTCTTTTCCTTCTTATATTCCTATTATTCCTAGATTTAGTCTTATTGTAGTACCCCAGACTCACTGAATGTTTTATGCTTGAAGTTTTGTGCCTGCATTCTTTTTCTTTTAATTTACCATTTTCTTTGCCCACTGTATCCATTTCTTTTATCTTGTCTTCAATGCTTGAGATCTATTGTATTCTGGTGGTGACACTTGCCTCTGAGGCTTTTATTCAAGTGCCTATGCTTTTCATTTCCAGGTTTTCCACAGTTTGGGTTTTTTTTTTTTTTACTGATTTTATTTCTACTTCTATGTCTGGAACTGTTTTCTTCATTACATTCCACCCTTTATGTTTTCATAGATTTCACCAATAGATTTATTCATATACTCTTTAGTGATTTTTAACATATTCATAATAGCTATTTTGAAAACCTTTCCTTGTTCTTCAACTCAGTGTAGTAGGGTTGTTGGGTTCTAGTGGAGACATATTGTCCTGATTGTTATTGATTGTATTTTTACACTGGTGTCTAGGCATCTGGGTTTGGGATGACTGCTGAGACCTGTTTTTGTGTTTGTGTGCTATTTCTTGATTTCCGTTGCTGTCTCTGATTCTTAGGAGAGTGTAGTGGCTGTGACTTTCCTTTCTGGAAATGCTTCTGAGATTCTACCAGGTGTGGCCACTGTGGATTCCATGTAGAGGGTATTTTGTGGTATTTTGAGCTGCCACTTATGACTTGAGATATGCTAGAAACATTGAAGGCTCAGGGATTCCACAGGAGGAAGGATGGTGGGTGTTCCACCAGGATCTGCTTAGTCCCCTGAAAATAGGGGCAGAGAGGAAGGAGAGGCCACCGAAGGTGATCTGAGAGCTGAGGATGAGACTAACTCATTTGGATTTGAAGGAGTGTGAATATTTCCAATCTGCTTCCCAGTTAAATATGGCAATAAGATTCCAAGGAAGTACCTGTAGAACTTGACAGCTAAGACAAAAGGATGATGTAATGAAGAAGGCTGTAGCAACAAATCATTTCTAGAAACCTTTGAAGGGTATGTTTTCTATTGGTCATAGAGCCCTCTTTGAATACCACCACCAGCAATTTACTCTACAACTGTATCTATACTTTCATATTCCTTAGAAACAGCATTCCTTAGGAAGGAAACCTCTAATTGATTATAAATACAAGAAGTAAGTCCTGAAACCATATGTGTACAAGTAACATGGTTGTATTTATATACTTAGGAGAAAAATATATATAATATCAATGAAAAAGAGTAATATGGATTTAAGACAGGGCAAGGAGAGCAGTACATGAGAGGGCTAGGAAGAAGAAAAGGAAGGGGGTAAATAATGTAATCATATTATAAATTCAAAATAAGAAAACACTATATTTAAAAAATTAGATTGAAGTCTATAGCCTTTCTGAACTGTTGATATACAGCTTCTGTCACTTACGGCGATAGACCCGAATGGACATATTTATTTTGTGTCTTTCACTTTGATTTCACAACTTAAGATCTAAAGTTCTTTTGATCGTGGTCTTGTTTTTGTGTCCTCTGGAACACTCAGAGCAAGTAATCTATAATTATAGCAGAAAGAGTAAACAGAATAAAGCATAAACCTGAATATATCTCATATTCAGGAAATTATGCCACTAGATCTGAACCCTTAGATTCTCCCTGGTGATCTATGGCTTTGCTCTAGAGATGCTTGTTGTATAGGAATTATTCCACTCCAATGAAACAAAGTGAATAGAATATGGATATCTATCTGTCTGTCTGTCTGTCTGTCTGTCTGTCTATATATCTATCTCTATCTAGATACAGATTCAGATATCTATATCTATTTCTATATCTATATCTATCTATCTATCTATCTATCTATCTATCTATCTATCTATCTATATATATATATATATATCTTGACTTCAGTTACTCAAGGATACATATATCCTTGAGTAACTGAAGTCAAGCCAGAGCTTCACTCATCTGTCAATTCTCTAGACAACTTGATACGGTTGGAAATGATGGTAGGTTTCTGCTTTGTCTCAAGAAGTACAGGCAGCACTGATATTGAGAGGTGAAAAGACCTGAAGTCATGCTTTGGCTGTGTACTTTACTGGCTGTGTATGGTCAGTATACACCTAAACTTCAAACATGGCCCCCACTATCTGCCACTGCACACTCCCAAACTGGTAATGAGTAGAATCTGTGGATACAGTTGAATATTACTATTAGAAATAGGTACTGAGCCTTTGACTTCAAATTGAAGTATTATGGGTGGCCATGGTTTAATATGAGGAGCCTTAAAACCAACCAAAACATTAGAGAGCAGGAATTCCAATGGCTCAACACAAGAACTATGTGTGACTTCAAGTGGAGAAGAGTATCAGTGTGGCAGCTGTTGAGAAAAATCAGTAATGTAACTACAAGCAAACTCATTCTATGAATAACCACTGAGCCTGTACAGTTCAACTCAAACCTCTCATAAGATATATAGCTCTGGCTGACACTTGGATCTCAGCCCAGTGAGACCCTGAGCAGAAGGTCTAAAGAGCTTATACCCAGACTCCTGACCCACAGACACTGAAATAATAAATCTGTCTTCTTTCAAAGTGCTATCCAGCAAGAACATGGCCCAGCAATGCAATGCACTGTATGACCATATGAGCTCAGGGGAGTTTTTTTCTTTTTCTGAACCAGACTCTCTTCACTGGTGAGACAAGAATAGCTGATGACAGCCAGGTTTCCTTGTCGGCTGTTGCAGTTCACTGTGATGATACATGCTGAGTTTCTAGAGCTACCCAGTATAGACTAAGTACCATTTCCCCAGACCCATACAGCCAATCAGCAATGGCTCTCCTTGAACATTTTCTTCTGATTCTCGGCCCCATAAGACCTGGCTTAGAGTTTCCGACTGCTTTACGTGTCCCTTGCTCAGCAGCCCATCCCAGGGTCAATGTTCTGATGAATATTCCCATTGTAATGCATAACCATGAAGTGTCCAGAGTGAAATTGCTCTGGGAGCTTTTGTGTGATTAACATTTCAGCTGTTTATGGAGTCTTTGCCCTATCATTTCCTGTTTTTAAAAATTAATGTGCTGGTTTCTTTATTATTAAAAACCAAGATTGGGAAGTGCCACTGGAGTATAGGAATTCATTCTGTTTGATCCAATAAAAAGTTCTTGAGTAGGGCAAGGACTTGGAAGACCCTTTCCTTGCAAGTTTTTTGAATACTCTCTCTACCTTTCTTTGTCCATCACTCCTTCTTGGCACCTAGATCCTTATGCCCTGTTCCTTCTAGTCTGCATTTCAAGGAGGTGAGAAACTCCTGGATCACAGCATTACAACTTTTTAACTGCATCAAAACAATACCATGTATCAGGATTCTTAAAGCAATTGAATCAGAAACTGGCTTTAGTGACAGAGGACTTTGCAGAGTCTGTCCTTTACCTCTCTCATTCACTGACAAGAAATCTCATATCTGGGAGCTTAATTGTCCAGTAACAGACAGCTACCATTAACTAATCTTTCTCTGAACGAAATTAGTGCTCATATCCCTTATGAGAAGTAATTTGAACCCACAGGTTTCATTTTCTTTCTGTAGCATTTTGAAATTAATCTTTATACACAATCATCATATTTTTTTCTGTCTAGAGACCTATCTCTATGCAGATGGCATCATAGCTCCTAACACATGTGGCTTGTTACACACTGTTTTCCACAGAGGTGGGGGTGAGGTGGTTAAGGCTGCATGAGCCTTACAAAAGGATCGAATTTAATAAGAAAAAAAGAAAGATTTAGTACAGATTTAAGGGTCAAAATACCTCCTGTACAAGAACTATGTAGTGTGGAAGTTGTATTTGTTTTTAAAGCATTATTGAGGAAACTATAGAATTTTGCATCTTATCAGATTGATTTACTTATTAAAGACTTGATATTATCCAACATTCTTTATTCATCATAAGTCTTAGTTACTTTTCTATTACTGTGCTAAAACATCATGACCAAGATAACTTACAAAAGAGAGCTCTTAATTTTACTCATGGTTTCAGAAAGTTACAGTACATATTGATGGAGAAAAGACATAGAAGTAGGTACAGATGAGAACCCACTATCTTGATCTGCAAGTAGAAAATGAAGAGAGATAGACACACAGACAATGGTCCAAGTCTTCCGAAACCTCAAAGCCCACCCTTCTCAAACAAGGCCATATCTCCTAATCCTTCCAGAAAAGTTACACCAATTTAGGATCAAGTATTCAAGCATATAAGGCTGTGGGGGCCATTATCTTTCAAACTAGTTCACCATCCCAATTTTTGGTGACTGATGTAGATGAATAGTGTCATTCTGGGTCTGATGTAAGGTATAGCAAAGAGATTCTATCTTAAACCTAAATCAAACTTAAACTGTGGTGAAGCTTAGTTTGAAGGGGAATCTGCTGTGTGAACAGTTAACATAGCAGACACAAGACTCTTATCCTTAAAATGTCTTTTGTGCAAAGTTTGGTATGGCTGGCTTGAGGGAATTTAATGAATAAACTTCCCTGACTTGATATAAAGTGGATCCTACTGTTAAGAATGGCTCACCATGCTTTGACCATTTACACAACAGTGTCCTTCATGATAACATGATGACTCCTGATTTCTTGTGCTGTTTCAGAGAGTTGTCATATACTAAGTGATAGACATCCCAATCTGTATCATGACTTTTCTTGTCATGATAAAATTCCTCATAAAACCCATGTAAGAAAATAATGAATTATTTTGGCTTACAGTTTTGAAAGACTAAGTCCATTGTAGCAGGGATAAAATTGTGGTAGAACTGTAAAGTGAATGTTTGTATCACACCTGCAATCAGGAAGCAGAGAAAGATGAATGCCAATGTTCAGCTATTTTTAAAATCATTATTTGATTACATAATTTCTCCCCCTTTTCCTCTTCGCCTTAGTCCTTCCCATGCAACTCCTTTACTCTTTCTCAAATTCATAGCCTCTTTTTCTTTAAATGTTAATACATACATGCGTGCATACACACACACACACACATTCCTAAATATATAAATACAACATATTCAGACTCTCTTGTGTTACTTCTATGTATATTATTTTAGGAATAATCAATCACTTGATATTAGATAACAAATTGGGAGATATTTCCTCTTGAGAGCCTGCCTGTGCCCCACAGCCGATGTATTTTTTCAGAAAGAACTCCCAACCACCAACAAAGCAATTGACTCTTGCTTTAGAGAACTCAAGTTTAGGAAGTAATATGAAAAAATGACATCCATTAAAAAATATTCAAATAAAATTGCACGCCTTTTAATACTAATGATTTGTGTTCTATCGTTCTGGCTCTTCTGAGATGCCAACTGCTTTCTCTTTCAGCTTTCTACATTAGTTCTTTGTTTTTAGTCTCCTTTTTCTATGATTCTATGTGATATAGTTTATACTTTGGATTGTGATGTTCTTGAAAGTGATGACGAAATAGACAAGTTTGTATAAAAAGCCATTCATTTATGTAGATACAACCAAACATTTAAAATTTTATTCCTCAGAATTTTGTATGAATATACAATAAAGTATGATCATATCTTGTACCCATTCCCCAAGCTCTTCCATGTCCCTTTCAACAGCCCTTCCCAACTTCACATCCTTTATTTTAAAATGTTATTTTTATAGGTGTTTGTCTTATATGTCTGTATACCATATGTACATCAGTTCTTATAGTCCACCAGGTAACAAGTATCAACAAGAACTAATGAATATTTGGATGTATGATTTTATTGCCATTTCCATCTTTATTTTCTGATTTTTGCATCTACCAAATAAAGAATCAGAACTTTGCCTTACAGTCTATTTTGCTAGGATGAGGATAAGACAGTCTTTTATCTCATATGCATATTTTATTTATGAAAGATGTAAGTCTGTGTAATCACCTACTCTGTCTCACATACATAAACACTCACATACTCAAAAATTCACACACACACACACACACACATACACACACACATTATATATCACAGTCATATATAGTTTCACTCATTTTTCCACATACATGCATAATTATATAAGCATATTTTCATGCACAAAACTTATGCACACTTGATCCAACATTCTTACATACGCACATGCTAACATATGCCACATAGCTTATTCATGTATATGCTTATTCACATGCATGCACACACATTCTACTCATTTACATGTATGTACAGAAATGCTAGTTAGGAGTAAAGCTTCTAATTGAGTAAAAGCTCTATTTCTCCGTACTCAATAATAAAAGTATGTGATGTCTTCATCAGTAGGAGTTTACTGGGAAACCAATAGCATTGGCAGTAGCTAGTGTTCCTTGAAGATACATAGTTTCAGTATGTCAGAGAGATTCTACAGACAGGATCAACAGACTGGGGAAGATCCACCTTGAGTGTAGCTTGAGTTGTCATAGCTGAGGGTCTCAGAATGAATTTAAGGGTGAAAGCGGCATCACAGCTATTAAGTTTTCATACTTTTTAGTCAGTTGAAGGCATTTTCTGTAACTCAACTTTAGCTAACTGCTCTCAGCTGTATGTCAGAGCATGACACACTGTTGTCCAACTATCACACTAATTGTTATACATTATTATACATTTGTGATTCTTATTCATGCAGAAAACATTATCTCTGCAAGTTAGTTAAGGAGTTAGGGATTCTTCTATCTTAACTACTGGCATTCTCTGTGCATATTGTATCTGCTTCCACTACCCAGTGAGCCACACAGACATACTAGGATTAAAGATTCTTAGAAGAATAAACTACCCTGAAGCTCTAAATCAGGACTGGGTAAATGGCTTTGATTTAGCTCCACAACTGACTTTGATGGTACAAATCACATTGAGCCTGTTAAGATTAGACTCATGATTAATTGCTCACATTTTAAAGCTGTAATTGTAGGTGTTTCCTGGTGTCAGGATAGTCAGATACAGTTCTTTGTTATTTAGTTCCTTGTTTCTAGAAAGCATTTTAGCCCCTTCACTTGGGTTTTACCAAATCTAAAATTGTGATTGACTTATAATTAGTAAAATCAAGTGAAATGCAAGGCAAAGAGAATATTTCATAGCCAGTTACATAACATAAGATATTGTTATTTTAATATACTGAAGGTACATAAATATTTTGCATATGTTCAAATGATTATAAACATAAAACTATGCATTTCTATTCCACTATATCTCTAGGTTGGCTGCATTTTTTAAACTTTTTGCATACCTTAATTCATCCCAGTTTCCCATTTTAAGGCTAAAACCACAAACGGTATAATAAGTGTACTGTCTCTCAAATACCAGTCATGATCAAAATGTTTTATGTAGGGAAACCCATTGAATGCTCAAAATAAACTATTGAGGTCACTGTTGATCCTCATATGTGTCCACCATTTATGGACAGTAAAATGAAGATAATGGTGGAATTAAGCACCTTTCCCAAGATCACACTACAGATCAGAGCCACAAATCCATGCCTGGGTATATTTGTCTCCAGAACAATTACTCTAAGCTTACCAAAGTAATATAACTCACAGCACACATTTATTAAACCATTTCAGCTAGCATTGGTATATTCTGTGAGACAGGAAAAAATGTGTAAAACGGTGTCCTTGACCTCACAAAGCTTATAGTCTTGTCTTAAAGTAAGAAATACATTCATTAAAAGATTAGAAAAGAGTAACTGCAATGATAATAACATATATTGAGCCAGCTATTGTAATATTTAATGAAGTCCACAGAAGCATCTTTTAAAAATATCTGGTTCACAACAGAAAGCTGGAAGTCAATACGTGAAATTCAATAGTGATTGAAATGTTAGTATTTGAACTTAGGCACGCAACATCTTGAGCACTTGTTTTAATCATTGTTATTTTTTTTTGTTTGTTATGTTTTGTTTTGCTGTGTGTGAACATTTTTTAAAGAAGTATAGCAAATACCAGAAATGTACCATAAAAAATGTATCCAAGTTTATAAAACAGAACATCCAAACAATCTACGCATACTCAACTAATTAATGCAATATTTATTGATAGCCTTCAATATCTCCAGATACTCTGAAGTGCTTGGCTATTTGATTGGACTCTTTTGTCTAGATCTTTGTACATTTCCTGCAGAGACTATTCTCCATGTCCTATCAATGAACTATGTCATCACTACTGCCTCTACCATATCCACCATGTGATTCTCATTATCCTTTCTGAACTTATCTGATTCCAAAGCCTCTGGGAAGCTTTTCTGCCCCTTAAACATGTGGGTGGATTTAACTCACTCAATCCTTCCCACCATAGCATCTACTGCAGTATCATGCTTTTCTTGTTTTCCAATGCCCCTTGTGTCAGTCTTTACCAACCTAACTCAGCCTTCCATTGTAGGCTATATAGAAATTGGATCTTATTTTCTTTGACTAGACTTCAGTCTCCTAAAGTAGTGTCTCACAATGACACATGAGTTATTTTGAATGAATGACTGACTTCTGGGAAGGTATGTACATGTAAACTACTTACATGATGAGCATAGACTAAACATTCATTTACATGACTTAATAGAACTCTGATAATAATCATCTCATATATTTCTCCCTTTTTTGCAGTCAAGGGAACTGAGATTGGAGGTCGTTAGATAAAAATCTTTAAAGTGTCATGTGAATAATAGAGGACTTAAAAATGGTGCTATCAGGTCATTAACCACTGTATTACCTATGAGATAAGCAGATGCAGAGACTAAATGATAACGTATAATTTTAATGAGACACAGAGAAAGCATTTTCTCATTATTGGTTCTAGAGATCAGTAGTATCATTGAATGGGGCTGGTCATGAAGGTGAGTTTGAGTTACTTTGGGTGAGATAAAATGCAAGATCAACAGTACAAGTATCAGAAGTTCTCAGACATTCCAAACTCTTCCTTTAAAGAGGAAAGAAGTCTTCAGTAACCAGAAAATGATACATGGGAGAAACAAACAAGGACCAGGGATGAGGGTAGAGGATGAGGGATGAAACGGGGTCTTGTTCAAGGCAGTAAATGGCAGGGTGAGGAGAAATAGCAACAATGTGCTCACTTTAATTCTATCAAGCACATTGTGAATTTAAGGAGAAAGTGGTGTTATAAACCTCCAGAAGCTGTATGACGAAAGTTAGTGTGAAATCAAGGGAAAGATCATTTGGCATAAAGAGGAAATTAATTCCTCCATACTGCATGAGAAAAAGAGTCAAGATTCTTCAACTCCGTTAGCAACTTTTCGAACTACATGTTATTGACTATTGACTATAAACCTGAAAATATGGATGAATTATCACATATAAATTATATATCCCCCTTTTAAATTTTCTTCTTGTGACACTTGCTACTATTTTATTATTAGCATTATATCTGCTGCTGTTAATGCACTGCATAGCACACTAAACACATTATTTATTTATTCTGTTTGTTAGTTCTACTGGCAAATGAAAAATCAGAAGAACTGTGTCTGCTTTATTCTCATGTCTAATAAATAATAGCCAGGGCCTAATTCACATATATAAGACATCAAGCCAACAATTTTAAGCAACATCTTGGAGATTAGAAACATAATAACTACCAAATTCTGAGTTCTTCCTTAGCATCAAACATGTTAAATAACATATAGCAAATAGGACATGATACGTTATCTAATCCTAGCCTATTATGTCTGAAAGAGTAAAGATTTATTTTAAATTCACTTGATGTATTCTCTCCAGCAATGTTTTCCCTTGTATTTTTCTTGATCTCATTTTCTAATTCTAAGATTAGGAGGCATGGGATATTTTTTATTATTTGCCTTGATATCAGAAATTCTCTTTTAGAATCTCATATTTCTGCTACAAGCCCACAGTGAGAATGTAAGAAAATAGGTTCATGAAAGAGCTTTCAAAATAGTTTGTGCTGCTAGCTTTACTGCTTCGTACTAATGAGAAATAGACAGGTCATTATGATATTATGTGCCACAGCCCATTCTTGGAAACCCTCTCAAGCTGTCTGAGATAATGCATCTGTACACTGCTCCAGCCTCCTTGTTCCCTAGATGGTGCTTTTTAGAGTTTTATGAACATCAAAGGCCTCCTTTAGAGAGTATTGTAATTGCTGAATCTGGATTTTTTCCAGCAGTCTTGGTATACGGGATGATAAAATTGTCCGTGGGGTAATGCCAGCTTCAAAAGGATGATTAACTAGCACTCCAGTCATGGAAGCACATAGGCCAACTGCAGATCTTAATCTCTCCTTCCTTTTCTTCAAACCAATCTCACAGTCTCATCCCCAGTTTGGTAACAGGTCACCCACTGTAGCCTTGCCTCCATTCCTGACCACCTCCAGCAGATTACACAGATTTTTGCCTCCAAACTTTCTTCTCTCTTTCTTTCTTTCATCACTCTACTCCAGGTCCCAGCTCCAGCAGGCCTTCCCCAGGAACATGTAGACCTACTCTTGCCAGGGAAGCAGCTAGCTTAACTATTGATCTTCACCTCTCATTCTACTTCTTCAAATCCACTGCCCCAGCTCTGTAACCGAGCACCTGAAGCTCCTCAGACCAATTTCCATCAGATCTTCAATATCTTCTCCTTCAACTTTGTCTCCATTCAGCATGCTATCCCAGTCTCCATTCAGCATGCTATCCCAGCCTCCAACCCCAGCAGGCATGTCCTGGTAAACCTCTAGCCAAACCCACCAGAGAAGCAAGTAGGCCAGCAAGGCAGATAGACAAGATTCAGATCTTCTTTTCCAATTCCAACTCCCTAGTCTTATCCTCAGCTCTGTTGCAGATTATCTGTTTGGTGGCCCTTCCTCATACTCTCCCCCCTCCAAATTCTAGAGGACTAAGCAAAATGTGGAGGAACAATTTGATTTTGTCTCCCCTGTGAATAACCTTAGACCATACCCTCTCCTAGCCCATCCTTATTCCTAAGTGTTAGTCCCCAGTACTTAGAAATATATTTTACATGGAGTTTCCAACAGCTGAACCTATCAGGATCCTAGAAGATTTTTTCGTCCTGGCAACACTCACCCAGCATATCCTCCTAAGAACCAGAGAGCGCAACAGAAACTAAGGAACCAAATACCCACCCAACTAATATAAGACAAGATATCAACCCTAGAATTAAAATTGCCTCAAACCCAGATGCCTAGATGCAAGTGTAAAAGTACAGTAACAGCCAGGACAATATGTCTCCACTGTAGCCCAACAACCCTATGACAGTAGGCCCTGGGAATTTGTTTTATTGGACGTTTTATTTACATTTCATATGTTATCCCCTTACCCCATCCCCCACCCACCCAGGAATCCCCTATCCCCTCACCCCTCCTCCTGCTTCTCTGCGGATATACCCCTACATACCCCCCCACTCCAACCTCCCCACCCTCAAATTCCCACCCCCTGGGGGGTCCAACCTTCATGAGACCAAGGTTCTCTTCTCTCACCTATGCCCAGCAGGGCCCTCCACCCTTACATCTACAGCTGAAGCCATGGATCCCTCCCTAAGTGCTCCCAGGCTGGTTGTTTAGACGGCCCTGGGAATTTCAACATACCTAGAGAACAAGACAAAGATTTAAAAATAGTTGTTATAAATATGTTAGAGGTTCATAAAGAAGAAATGAATAAATCCCTTGAAGAAACCTATGAAACAAACAATGGACTGAAATGAAGAAAACAGGTAAAGAAATGCAAGGAGAAAGAGAATCAGAAAACTCAAACCAAGGGAAATGTGGAAGTACAAAATTTATTAAGTTTTACAGGAAACTCTGAAGTAAATATCACCAACAGACTAGAGGAGATGGAATAGATAATTTCAGGCACTGAAGACACTATAGAAGAAATAAATACAATGGTCAGAAAAAACTCTTAAATCTAAAAAATAAATAAATAAATAAATAAATAAATAAATAAATAAATAAATAGAAGGTGTAAAACATCCAGAAAAACTGGTACACTGTAAAAAACTGGATTTAAGTACAATAGGAATAGAAGAAGAAGGAGAAACTCAGACCAAAGGCACAGGAAATATTTTCAACAAAATTATAGAAGAAAAATTTCCTAACCTAAAAAAGGAGGTGCGTATTAAGGCACAAGAATCATACATAACACCAAAGAGAGTGAGCCAGAAAAGAAATTTGCAATGACACATATTAATCAAAACACTAAATGTACATAACGGAAAAGACTATTAAAAGATTCAGGGTAAAAAGACCATAAAGGCAGGCCTACTAATGAAAACAATTGACTTTTTAATGAAGACTCTGAAAGCAAGAAGGGCCTGGACAGATGTTGTATAAGAGCCTACAGATGACAACCAGACTATTATACATGACAAGCCTTCAGTCACAATAGATGGAAACTACATTCTATGCTAAAAGCAAATTTAAGCAGTAACTACAAGCTCAACACTATAGAATGTACAAAAAGGAAAACTTGAACCTGAAGGGCATATTTATACACAAGAAAACACAAGGAATAAATAATAGCCAACCAGCCAATCAAAAGAGGGAGAAAAATGCCCTATATAACAAGATAACAAAATAGGAATCAATAAACCCTGCTCATTGATAATCTCAACATCAGTGGTCTCAGTTTCCCAACAAAAGAACACATACAAACAGCCATGTTTCCAAGAAACATACTTTAAAATCAAAAATAGACATCACTTCAGGGTATAAAGATGAAAAAAAAAAAAAAGAAAGTCCAAGCAACTGACCTAAAAAGCAAGGCAATGAAGCCATTTAAATAACAGACAAAATAAACTTCCAACCAAAACTAACCAGAAGAGATAGGAAAGGAATAAAACACTCAAAGGAAAGATTCACTAAAAGGATATTGCAATTCTTAATGTGTACCATACAAAAGGGTACCTGAGTTCATAAAAAAAATGCTGCTACAGCATAAATCACATATTGATTCCCACATAGTGGTAGAGAGTGGGTTTAATAACCCCACTCTTGTCAAAAGACAGGCCATCCAGACAAAATTAAACGGAGAAGTGCTAGAGCTAACTGTTGCCATTAGCCAGTGGACCTCACAGATATTTACAGAATATTTCACAGACACACAGAAGACTATAACTTCTTCTCAGCACTTCATGAAATTTTCTCCAAAATTGACCACATACTGAGACACAGAGCAAGTCTCAACAGATATAAGCAAGTTGAAATAACACCCTGCTTCCTATCTGACTGACACGGTTAAAGCTGAATATTGACAACAGAAGTCTGACAAACTCATGAACACCCACTACTGAATGAAAAATGGGCTATGACAGAAATTAAGAGAAAGATATTAAATATTTTTACAATGCAATAAAAATGGAAATACAACACATCCAAACTCAGGGGGCACAAGGAAGGCTTGTTCTAAGAGGCAAGGTCATGGCACTAAATGCTTGCATAAAATGAAACTAGAGAAACCCCATACTAATAACTTAACAGCATACCATGATAATATAGAACATACAGGAGAAAAACACCCCAAAAGAGAAGAAATAAGAAATAAACAAACTCAGGGCTGAAATCAATAAAAATAAACAAACAAAAACATAATCAATGAAACAAAGAGCTAACTGTTTAAGAAAATGTACATGATTGACAAACACTTATCTAAGTTAGCTAAGAGGTGGAGAGAGAATATCAAAATTAACAAAATTAGATATAAAAGGGGGAATAAAAATCTAGAGAATTATAAAGATACACAAAATTAACCCTGCACACCACAAAATTAGAAAATATAAAGGAAATACGTTATTTTCTAAATGCGTGCCACTTACCAAATTAAATCAAGATCACATAACCAATTAAAACAGACCTATAACCCCTAGTGAAATGCAGGTAATCATTAAAAGCTTCCAACCATATCCCCTAAAAGAGAAAAAAAAGGAAATAAGAAAAAATAAAAGAAGAAAGCCTAGGGCTAAATGGTTTTATCTCAGAATTCTACTTGACTTTCAAAGAAGAATTAATTCCACTACTCCCCAAAATTATTTCACAAAATAGAAACAGAAGGAACAATGTCCAATTCATTTTTTGAGTCCACAGTTACCCCATACTCAAACTGCGTAAAAACTCAGCAAAGAAAGAGAAATAGAGACTAAATTTCATTGTGGACATAGACACAAAGATTCTCAAAAAAAAAAAAAATCTTGCAAGCTGGATCCAAGAACGTATTCACCAGAGATGGTTCAATGTTTGTAAACTGATAATAACAATCCAAGTTGGAAAGAAGTCAAAGTATCTTTATTTGCATATAACTTCTTAGTATACAGTAGTGATGCTAAAAATTTCACCACGAAGTAGTTACTATAGGTAATAAACATTTCTGAACAATAGCTGAATACAAAATTAACTTAAAAAAATCAATAGGGTTCCTATATACACATGACAAATGGTCTGATAAAGAAATCAGGGAAACCACCTGCTGCAATTACTTCAAATATTATAAAATATCTTGAGGCAACTTTAAGAAAGTAAATGAAAGATGTATACAATAAAAACATTAAGACATTGAAAAAGATATTGGAAGATGGAAGAATGGCCTATGTTTATGGGTTTATAGGATTCATATAGTAAAAATGACCGTCCTACCAAAATCAATTTATAGATTAAATACAGTGCCCATCAAAATCTGAGGGAGGTATTACTATCCCTGGCCTAAAATTTCACTACAGAACTATAATTATAAAAAGAGCATGGTATTGGCAAAGTAACAGATACGTTGAACAATGTAATCAAATTGAAGACCCAGACATAAATCCACGGACCTATGGATACCTGATTTTTCTCTTATAAAGAAACCAGAAGCACAAACTGGGTAAAAGGATAGCATCTTAAACAAATGGTACTGGTCCAACTGATTGGCTGTAGAAAATGCAAATAGATCCATACTCATCATCATACACAAAATGTAAAACCAAATGGATTGCAGATCTCAACATAAAAGTTAATATTCTGAACGTGGTAGAAGAAAAAGTGGGGACAACCTTGAACTCGTTGATACAGGAAAAGACTTTCTGAATAGAATACTGTTAGGAAGGCACTAAGATCGACAATTAATAAACAGGGCCTCATGAAATTGAAAAATAATTCTGTAAAACAAAGGACACCACCAATTAATTGGACAAAGCAGCAGCTTACAGAATGAGAAAAGCTTTTTTTTTAAACCTACTACAGATCCCACAGACAGCTAATATCCAAAATATACAAAGAACACTTATCTAACATGGGGGAAAATTTGTACATTTACTTTAGAAATTAGTTTGGTGCTTCTTCAGGAAAATATGAATTGATCCACCTCAAGATCAAGCTTTAAGCCAGGTAGTGGTTGGCACATGCTTTTAATCCCTCAGAAGGCAACGGCAGGTGGATCTCTCAGTTCAGGGCCAGCCTGGTGTGCAGAGTGAGTGTCAGCCAGGAACACAGAAACTCTGTCTCAAAACAAACAAGCAAGCAAACGAACAGATTCAGCTTTATTACTCTTGGGCAAATACCCACAAGAAACTTCATTCTACTACAGAGACACTGGCTAATCACATTCATTTTTACTTCGTCCATTCAGAAATTGGAAGCAACCTAGATGTCCATCAGTAGATGAATGGACAAAGAGATTGTGGTACATTAACAAAATTGAATATTACTCAGGTGTTAAAAATGATATTGTGAAAATTTCAGGTGAATGGGTGGAACTGGATAAAAGTTATTCAGAGCAACTGAGATGGGAAAGGGGGAAGATAGGAAATAGGGAGAGAAACAGCTACAACTGAGGATCATTTTAAGGGTAGTATAGAAATTTGATATAGTAGAAGCATCCTGAAATATACATATGTAGTGGCTATCTAAATGAAATTGCCAAATAATGTGAGAGAAAGAGCCTCAACGGGATATCACTTGTCACCAAATGAAGTTGCAAGTACTGGAATTCTGTTACATCTAGTAGATTTATTTTTTTCCAAGAGTCCCACGAGAATTACCTCTCTTCCAACCTTGGCTGTATTCAAGATTGTATGTTGCACTCCACAAGGTGATGGCAAAGCCTCATTGCCGAAAACAACACCTTCACAACTCACTGAACATGGAGAAGTCAAGTAGGTACCTACATAGAGCCTTCACCCCTACATGCTATTGTCTTTGCTATTGAAAGGTACTATGCATGCTACCAAAGGAGAAAAGTAAACACCAATCCAGGCATAAGCCCTTGCATCTGCAATGGTTTTATGGCTGGAAGATATTCTAGGGAAATGATAGCACAAGGCTTGAGGGAATAGTCAACCAATATCTCATTTGACTTAAGACTTAAGGTCTATGAAATGTAATTAATACCTGACACTGCTTAGATGACCCAGAACCTGAGACTAGATAGTCTAGGGACCTAGAATAAAACTAAATAATACTGTCCTTCTAAATGAAAGTAGCAATAAAATGATTCCTAATGACATTCTGCTATACTCATATGCCCAGTCCAGCTGGACAATCAAGTGGGACCCTTAGACCCTGTGGAGAGGACTGAGATGCCTGGGAAAATAGAAAAGGCACAGCAAATCAAGAAGTCTGATCAAGCTGGCAAAGATTTTATTGTTCACACAGGTTACATATTCTGAAAACAGGATATGGGGTGGGGTAGGAAGGGAAAGAGGGCTTTGCAGGTGGAGGAAGCTAGCTGCAGCTGTGGAGTGTAACTAGGTTATACCTGTTGGTATCACAAAGCCTTGCCATTACCAGGGGTTCTAAAAACATCTATCTAGCAGGATGTTGGCTAAATCCAAAGATCAGAAGGAATGGTTACTAAGGTGGGTTGCTATGAGGCCTTGTCTGAAGTTCTGAGAACTGAAAAGTCAGCAAGTGAATCATGGAAGGTAAGCAGAAAGAAAAATAGTAGATAGGAGAGCCAAGGATGAGTGTTTGCCAAGAGTAAGACCTTGCCATGGATTCCCACACTCATAGATCTGTGCCTTGCTCAACCATCACCAGTGACACTTCCTCATGTAGCAGATGGGAAAACATACAGAGATCCACAGCCAGACATTATGCACAGAGTAAGAGGCCTTCAATGAGATGTCTCTGTCAAATCCTTTAGTCATGGTGCAAGGAACCCTACAGGATACTAGGCAGAAAAAAATCTAAGAGCCACAGAGGGTGGAGAACACCAAGGCAAGAAGGCCCTCTATCAAAAGTATCAACACACATATGAACTCAAAGAGATGGAGGCAGCCTACACAGGGCATGCTTGGGTCAGCTGTAGGCATGGTCCTAGAACTGAAATAAGAAGTAGGCACATGTCCCTACTAAAAACATAGAAGCAATCTCTAATTCATAACCACTTGGAATGAAAACTTAGTTCTTCCTCCGGAGTTTCACTGGGGAAACAAACAACTCTTAAGGGGCGTGCTGCCCCATGTCCAGCAGTAGATGGCCAACAGAAAATGAACAAGGACATCTTTGCAGGTTCTTGTTGTATAGTGTTGTGTCAGGGCTTCAGGGCTTTTCTTTTGCTTTATTTAATTTCCTCTCATTCTTATATTTTTGTTATATATTATATATTTCTCCTATCTTTTTATTCTAAAGGTCCTTGAGATATGTCATGGATTCCAGTTTACTGTATAAATGAGTGGGCCATTGTCTTTTGGGCATTTTCTGGGACTGTTTTCTTCATGTTTGTTTTGTCCTATTCTAATGTGTTAGTTCTTTGCCTTAATTTATTTTATTATATTTTATTATTATCCCATAGAAGCCTGTTTGTTTTCTAATGAGAGATCAAGAGAGGGTGGATCCACACTGAAGAAGGAAGGGTGGGGAGGGACTGGGAGGAGTAGAGGGACTGAAACCACAATGAGGAAATATTATGTGAGAAAAATATATTTTCAGTAAGAGGAAACAAAAAGAAAAAGATGATTAATTCCACGTTTCCTGATACCGAGTGACTGCCTAGGTCAAAGTCTAATGTGTTCCAGATGATATGTTCAGATGTGCACACACTTCCATCAAAAGGAAAGATGGAAATTAAAGCATCCACCATGAATTCACTCAATCAATTCACAAGTAGAGAGGGATTCCCTGCTCTATACCAAGCATTGATCAGGATGCTGAAGATACTGAGCTCCCTTCCTGAGGTGCATATGTATCCTAAGAGAAGAAAGGTAAACACACATACACACAGACAAACACACACAGACACAGACACACACACACACACACACAGAGTTCTATCAGGGAAAAATGGGTATGGTGAACTGTGGATGAGATCCATTGTTTTATGTAGAATGAGCAACAAATGGCTCTGTAAGGTTGCATGGAAGCATGGACCTTCAGGAAGTGATGAGACACAACAGGCAGAGGCTTCTGGGAGTGCATGTAAGGAACAGTGCAGATGTCTGTGAAGTTGTATGAGAGAGACTAAAGGACTGGGGTAGGAGAGCCGACTATAAACATAAAGTTAACCAGCAGAAATCAGAGATGAGCTTTGTATATTGTTCAGACCTTTATTCAACTATTGTTAGAATACACAATGACCTAAATAGTTGTTAAAAATTTCTAGTTTAGTGTCAATCTACAATGAGTGAAGAAAAAAAGACAGTATATATAATGAGACCTTAGTTACAAAAAATGAAATTATAATCAATGCAGAAAACTTAATGGAAGCAGAAACAACTATTCTGTGTGAGATAAGTAGACCACAAGATAAAATGCTAAAGTTCTATAACACACACAATGTTGATGTGCATGTGTGTGTGTGTGCATGTGTGTGTGTGCATGTGTGTGTGTGCATGTGTGTGTGTGAAAGAGTATGTATGTGTGAATGTGTGTGTGCTTGTGTGTGAGTGTGTGTATGCACATGTGTGTGTCCATGTGTGAGTGTGTGTACATGTATGTGTGTGTGTACATGTGTGTGTATGTGAGTGTATGTGCTAGTGTGTGTGTATGTATACGAGTGTGTGTGTGTATGTATACGAGTGTGTGTGAGTGTGTGTGAGCATTTGCATGATGAAATCATAAAGGAGAAATGGAAGAGGAGGACAAGATAGGAAGAGATGGGTGACATGGGAGTAGAAGGTAGGACTACTTGGGGAGCATACAAAGGGTCGATAAGAGGGAGATAGGACCATGACAGGAGTAGAGGGAAATTAATAAGAAACAAGTGTAATGGCATGCATGGATGAAAATATCATAGTGGAACCTATTCCCTTGAGAGTTAACTTTAAAAACTAATAAAACACAATTAAGAACACTGGCTGAAGTCACAGATAGAAAGAGATTATTTTTTAATGTTGTATATGTTGGGAGAATTACACATGTGTGAGTGTAGGAGCAATGTGACTTGAGGAACATTTAGAGAAAAAATGTTCATACGTTCTGTATATGAGAGAAAATGGAGAAAAGGAGAGCTAGAGAAGACTGTGTTGATCCAAGGGCTGCTGGTGCTTAGCTATGGCTTGCAACGGTAGAGGTGGTAAGTGATGGTCAAACTCTCCATCTTTTGAAAGAGAAGCTAACAGCATTAGCTAGTACATTAGATATGAGAAAAGTGAAGCTATTTATTTATTTATTTATTTATTTATTTATTTATATTCAGTATACTTGGATAGACAACTTTATATAATGAGGCAAGGAACAGTTCAGGAGAACAGGAGACATTTGAAGAATCATCTCAGCCTCACACATGTTGCAGAGGACACATTAGGCAGAAGATGGAAGCACAGATGAAGTCTGGGCTGAGGATTTGAACCTGGGATTCATAAGCTCATAGTTAATCAAAACATTTTAGGACAGCGCCAGTAGAAAATAAGTGACTGCTGTCTTCCAGGATTCAATTCTACACCATTAGCTTGGTAAATGATTACCTCCATGGTTCCCTTTCATCCCAGGACCTCAAAGGATGTTCTGCCCTGTGCTTTTTGGAAAATAATGTTCAGGGACACACCAGCAAAATCCAAATTGTGTTTCTGAAATTCTGAGAGCCTTATGAGAGCAGTGAAGCAAATGATGTGATTTGTACAGAGCTGTACAAGTCAGAAGACCATCCTGCTTACCTGTTTTGAGATGAACGTCTGTGGTCAACCTCATGGTGGTATATTCAAAATGCTCTCTCCTCCCAAATCTCCTACTTTCAAAATGTATTTTTGGATTCTTTTATGTGGTGATGGTGGCTACCAACAAAGGCTCTAAATCCATTTTTGTATATGAAATCATCCTTAATATGTTTAGTAACCCAAAGACTTGAGAAAAAGAGAACTATGGATATTACACTTTTCAGGTATCCACCAATACCCCTGTTAGAGAAGGCACATCAAAGAATACACAAGAACCATACTTCTCAACGTGGGTAGGAACTGCATGTTTATTCCACTGCGATTTTCATCCGTTTATATGGGTAGAAAAAAAGAAGATATTACATTGATTGAAAAAGGAAAATATGAGCTATTTTTATTCCCCACCATAAAATCCACTGTGAGATACATGAGATTCAAAGTTTATGATTTTTTTTTTAGGATGAAAAAAGTAAGAAACACTACATTCAGTGAGCTAGAAGAGGTCCATGTAGTAGAAAGAACTGTGAGACACTGGGGAAGATCTGACTAGGCAAATCTATAAAGAATATGCAGTCAAAGGATGGCAAGGGCCATGCACTGATTGTAAGCATCTGTTTATAAAAGTTTACTGACTATTCAAGGCCAGGTCAAGCGGAGAGTAGAAACACACCATTTGTAGATTTTAGGTGGATGCAGTAGCTCACGCCTGTAACCTGAGTGCTTAGGAAGTATGTGCAGGAACATCAGGAACTCAAGGCTAACAGCTGTATGACCAATTGGAGATTAGCCTGGGCCCCATAGCATACTGTCTCAAACTAATGAGCAAAACCTTGTGTAAGTCAGCTAGGGTTCTAGTGGTTTATAGCCAAACATTAACTAGCCACAAGTCATTTGAGGCAAGACTACAGTTTTAGCACCTGGGTATGGAAACCCAGGGCCATCAGCGCACAGCTAGAATGGCCGCTTAATCATGTATTTACTTAGAACTGTAGATGTAGATATGTGCTTATTTTCTCTATCAGGCCTAGTTGTAGAAGGTAATAGATGATACTTTCAATCTGGATAACTCTTTAATGACAGACTAGTATAAACATATTGGCCTCACACTGAGAAAGCAAAAGGATGCCCTAAAGCTAGCAATCACTGGGAGATGTTCTTTGTAGATATAGAAGACTCTGAGAAAAGGCTGAAACATTAGGGATGTTTGGAAGCTGAGACGATGGAGAAAAGTGAACATTATAGGAGCTACAACTGTAGGCTGAAGAGGCAGCCAGCCTGCGATGAACCAACAAGGGAGAGTGTTTCTGACCTCTACTCATAATCCTTCCACACCTGCTGCTGCTTTCTCTTGGCAAAAGCAGTAGAAAGCAGAGGACAAGGACACATATTCAGTGTTTATGCCAGCCAATCTCAGCAGAGGACAGGTAGGGTAATGAGGGGGAGAACTGTAACAGGTGGCAGCAACAGTAATCATCCAGCATGTTTCATGATAAGGATATCCACAGGTACAGTGACAGAACTATGGAGTCATTGGTTGTATCATTTTATATCAGAGCCCCATGGCTGCCATATTTCTTTTAATGTATTCTGAATTGATTTTTAGAAACTAAATCAGTTATTTTCTTGTGAATAATACAATAACAGCAATGTGCTGGAATTTTTGGTATATTAAAAGCATCAATTATCGGAAAAAGTCATAAAGAATAATTCTAGTAAGTACAAACCTAAAAAATATCTATAGTAAGTGTAAGTTGGTATATAAATACACATATATAGTTTAAATGTTTAAATGAAAATTTTCTGTCTAGGCTGACAATCGCCCTCCACTCCTTGCCACCAAAAGCCATAGACCAGCTAAGAAAATAAGTCACAATACCAGTCATGAGAAAAGTTCTTTTGAGTCAGTCAGGGTTATCTAAGGAACTCCATAAACATTACAGGCTATTGCTATTGCCCTTTGTGGTCTCCAGAGATTGGAAGATAAGTTGCTATTATTGAAAACACAATGTACTTCTGACACAGAGTCCAGGACCCCCAAGATGGAATTTATGTGAAAGCCTCCTTCCTGAGGACGAGTTTTTCTGGTACTAGCAGGCACATTCAAGCTTCCAAAAGGGGGAAGCAACCAATAATCCTACCCAGCTATGAAACCCATGAACCACAGCAGTGACAATCATGGCATGATAATCGTAAAAGTACAGTGGTCACATCCATAGCTTGTCTGTAAAAGCCAACTCTGTAGCTGGACATGTTCATAGAAAGGAAACTAGTACTGGAAACCTAGCCAATTATCCAGGGTTAGTGAAGTCATGGGTCTTGGTGGAAAGCCTACAAGGACAACTTGACTAAAGGAGCGCAATCTCTGTCTACATTCTAAATATTTGTCCTTATATCCACAGAGAAGCATAGACCTCACTGTTTATTAAGGAAACTTCTCTTTGCAACAAAAAGGCAGCATTACAGAAAACCACAACGAATCAAAATGCAGAACTCTGGAGCCCAGTCACAGTCAATACATCTACAGGACAACTCCTTCATCTAAGGTTCAGGAATTATTGTGGAAGAGGGAGCAAAATGATTGTAAGAGCCAAAGGAAGAGGGGATTTGCTGAGGGATTGCATCTCCCAGTAATATCAAAACCTGCTTCATAAAGTCCCATCAACGTGGCTTCCCAAATTTGAACAAGGATGGCACCAATAAATATGCTAATGTAAGTGAGAGAAAGCATCCACCCTAGAATGTAGAACTACAGGCAACAAAAAAAGACTAAGAATTGAGAAATTGTCTTTACCAGGGTAAAGCAAACAACTGGTTATCTAATGTCAAATTGTCAGCCTGAAAAATATATACATGAAACTAATGTTAATACAGACTGAGCATGTAGTATGTGGTGGTCATGGTAGTGGTGGTGGTGCATTTGTATGTGTGTGTGCATTTAAAGGAAAAGAAGTCAAGAGTTTGAAAGCAAGAAAAAGGAATTAATAGACGCGTTTGGAGGAAATAGAAGGGGAAAATAATGTAAGGGTTATAATATCAAAAAACAAAATTTAAAAATTAGTGATCTTGCTCAGTGATTTCTAGGTATTTCTAATAGTTTTGATCATTTGAATTCTGAATATTTTCTACTGTTTCCAATAGCTTCAAACTTCAGCCATAACATTTAAAATAGTACACATGGGTGGTCAGTGTACAACCAGTACAGATATTTTTTACATATGTTTTATTGTGTGGTTTCAATATATTGGTGTAAGACAAGCAAGCTTTTATCCTAAATTGATATGATATAATTGCTACCTTTATTTTGGTCACAATGCTGAGGCTGAACAAAATGATTAATTTGTTAGAATTAATTCTTGGTACTTTTTCTACACATACATCTAATACAGTTATGAAAACTACACCCACAAACAATTATCATTGATAACTTAATTTGAAGCTAAGATACCATAAAATTTAAATATTCACCAAAAATGTGCATTTTAAAGGATAGTGTAGTAATGTTCTTTTTGCTACTAATTTATATGAGTTTTCTATGTAGTAGATTACACAGGCTGTTGTTGCATGGAGAAACTGAAGGAAAAATGTAGAAAACAGGTTAGATGCTTAGAAACATTCTTTCCTTTACAATTCCAATGGAAATAAAAACAATTTAAAAGAGTTATCATGTTTACATTTTCAACTTCATTCTGTGAATGTACAAACTCGCCTAAATACTCTTCTAACCAAGTACAAAATTTTGCCAATTAACCATTCTCCTTTTTCAAAAACAAATATGGGACATATATATGTGAACATTGACAAACATATATCATCAATATTTTTAGCATGATTTTGAGTAATGTTAACCATGCTGTCTATATTTTATATTCTCTAGTATGAAATAGTAAAAATGGTAATACTTGAACATATTTTGATAGAGAAGTTTTTAGTCATAGCAATTTGTCTTTCCAAAGAGATCTATCTTGCGTGACATGTTCTACTTTAGATAAGCTCTGATTTCTGATATCTCAAGTGATTTCTTTAAACTCTATTGTGTGCTTTGTGATGAACCTTGACCAATTGCCATTAATCTCAGAAAACTCTAGAATTTCTGCGTAGAAATAAACAGTAAAAGTAATCTTGTTATCTCTTGGTCCTGCATTCATATGTCTTCTTCAGCACTAAAGCTTACTGACCTTATTAATAAAACAGCTAATTCATTTGAGGGGTGCTTCCATTTTTAAATAATTTTGAACACTGAAAAAATATTTATATTGTTCAAAACCTATCTTCTTGTTGATTCTAGACCCTAGAAACAGAGAAATTCTGAATCCTTTTCTACCTGACAGCAATCACCAGAGTGCATACATCATGAATTTCTCCTCTAATAGAAGCCTCTGGTCCTTGACTTCCTTCTTACTGCTCATTCTCATAGGACCTCTGTGTACTCCAGTATCATGATTCCTGACTGTGTGAAAAATAAGAGATAACATCATGACATCACTAGAGGAACCAACAGTATCATAAGGAATGTCATTTAAATTAGACACAAATTTGTTATATGAAGAAAGTTAGATTGTTTATTTCTTCTGCAGAGATAAAACGCAGTGAATTGCTATGTTGAGATTGGTGATAATGCTTACACTTTCATCTTACAGTGTTGATTGGTTGCACTAATAAAAATCATACTCAGGGTTATTTAATTCAATAAATGAAATACTTAATTCAATAAATGAAATTTTAAAATTCATTTTTTTTGTATTTATGGACTCATAGCTGTTAGATTTTAGACAGTCTTGAGATTCTTAGCTTCTTGCCTATTCTAATATACAAATAGTGTAATATGTAACTTTACAAATTATGTAGTGTCAGTATCTACTTCTTCCAATAAACAGCATTTAAAGGAAAAAATTCTAAATCTACATACTTAAATGTACAGCATTATCATTTGTATTCCCAGTTCCTTAGTAAAAAAAAACCATTAGCAATGCAAATAATGAAGGAAATTGGATTAGTGAGGAAAATCAGATAACTGTTTTTAGAAAGCCAGGTTGAAAGTCGGCTCTAGTTTATAATTCAAATAAACAATGCAACTGTTCTCACATGCCTTTTCAATCTTAATGATTAAATACTATTTTTGCTTTAATGATTCTACTTGGAATCCATGGGTAAATTAAACAAATGAATTTAATTTAATCCATTAAATTATTATGCATCTTAACAGAATGCTCTGCAATGTATCCAATCACTCAAAATTATGAACTTACTGATTGGCAGACTGAGGAATATTGTCCTCTTTGAGAAGATTCAAGCAATGCTACTTGAAACTCCAGGGTTTTAGTTGGTTGTTTGTGTGTCTGAAGTCCCTGAGGTGGAAGTACTTTTTATTCTGACTATTATTTGATAACCATGATGCTATATGCAACATGATTTCCAAATAGTTTATCTGGATCCATTTGGGATAACTATAGACAATTAAATTTGCAACAATTGTCTTGTCAACAATTGGTTGCTGAAAGGGCCATGGTCCAAGGGTTACTTGGACCCTTCATAATCCTACTCTTCGACTTGGAGTATGGCTACATGAACTGAACTTAACTTAACTGCAATGCAAAAAGCATCTCTGCTGTTTATATTTCTAGATTGTACATATTAGGTATATAAATATTAAAAAAATTTCTGTCCTTAAATATTACATGTCATAGTTAATATTCTTTACTCTCTATCAGGCTATTTGCTTTTCAGTGTTTGATACTAGAATTTGAATACATTTTTACACGTGAAGTTTCTTTTATGGATGGCAAATTCAAACAACGAAGGAAAATATTAGTGTTCTCAATTAATTTATATTGAAGTCATAAAAGTAGCATGTGTCCTACAACAATGACAATATAAGATATGACTGAGATGAATAGAGACTGATAGTTCCCTGTTTCATGGGGCAACTAAGTTTCTCATTAGGTCTATCAAGGAGACTAAGGTTTCAGGAATTGGTGTGAGACCTGATAGCAATGACAGTACATCTCAACTGAGATGCCTTGTGTGTATTTCTTAGCAGTTGAAATAATGCTGGTTCCTGAATCCTAGCCACAAGGAATTCTGACTTGATTTGCCTGAGGTATGACTTAGTGATTGAGTTTTATATTCTCAGGTTTGATGTGTAGCAGAATTTAGAATGGCTCTTCTAGAATTTCATCTCATGAAAATTAGAAATTTCTTTTAACCTGGTTTAATGATTTTTAAATATATAATTTCTGACAATAATAACAACAATGTACCCCTGACCCTGCAAAGTACTCTACAAAAAGAAAATCTGTGGCCAGTAAAACTTTGACACTAACATATATTTGTTGAGAAACTTAATCTATTTTGATATAGCTCAGACAGTGAAAGAAAACATCTAATTTAGTGCCTTCCAGAATTTAAACCAGTATTCTTATTTTGTATAGTAGCTATGAGTTTCTCTGAGGTTAATATTTTGTGGTCCATTTTTTGTTTGTTCTTGCTGAGTTGATGTGAGAGATTGTTTTTGACTTCTGTGCTTCAAAAATAAAATGTATACTTCTATTTTTTTATCTATACACTACACTAAAAATATGCTATGTTCTTATTCTTATTGGTCACACAATCTTCCATTGATAGTTTAATATCTGTGTGGCTGTTGACTTAAATGTATATTGGTATGAGCTCAACTGGAAGTTCTGTTCTGGGCTACTCCCTTTGGATTTGGGTTTATTAATGCAAAGGAGTGTATATTGAATTCATCTATCTTCAGTGTCCAAGCTGACAAAATGGAGAGAAGGGCTACAGATCTTTCTTGAACATTATCACCTTCCCCACTCAATCCCTTTGCATTGATACCATACGTATTGTAAGTCATGTATTCCCTGTCTTAAAATCCTGAAGACATTATTATACACATTTCCTTGGCTGGGAGTAGAACTGGATGCCATGGAATACAGAATGAGGAGGATGAAATGGTGGAGAATGTGAAGGTATAACCAAGGGCCTTACTCTTGAATGAGCATCAGATTGAGGGATAGTAAATTAGCCTTGAGATGGGAAGATGTAGTAGACATGCTATTTGTCATTTCTCCTTGGCTAGGGATGAAGATGTGACTTGAATATTCCCTGAAAACACACAGCTATGTCTGCTATCTGTTTACTTCACATCTTAGACGTTGTCTTACTGTCAACCATGGCAGCATGGCAAGTGAGCATCCTCCTATTCTCATTCTAGTTCCTGGTTTCTGGTACCCCACATTCTCTTTATTTTCCATTTACAGCTTTTGCTCCTCATTTTGGTCCCAGGTAGTCTAGGGTAGACACTCAAATTTTGGTTCTGATGATCCAAGCCCTCTTTCATTATGGCATTTCTTCTGACACTAAAATAGTTCTTTTGTTAACATCACTGTAACAGCTTTATAGTAAATGCAGGTATATGGTAAGGTAAAACCTTATGCTAGCTGTATATCTTTAACAGTAGGAAGGATATTATCCATCCTTTTCTGTTCAGACCACAGCAGACATCTAACAGGACATCAATAAAAGCTGTTTAAATTAAATAAATTGATATCATAGATACACAAGAGATTACAATACCACCAGGGAATCTCAATCTCTCTCTCCTTCTCTCCCTCTCTCTCCCTCTTTTTCCCTTTCTCTCCCTCTCTCTCTCTCTCTCTCTCTCTCTCTCTCTCTCTCTCTCTCTCTCTCTCTCTCTCTCTCT